>NC_046156.1:161778871-161935598 GCF_011064425.1 Rattus rattus
TTTAGGATTGTTAATAATACAATAAACTAATGCCATGGTTTCTAATTGGTAAAAATGTAGAAGAACTTTGATGGTAATTGTTTTCCCTGACCTTGCAAAGAGTTTGAGAATATGCATGGTCTCACTGTTGGGGAAGAATGACTATATAGTTATAAATACATAAACATTGGCAGCAATACAGGTTGCTTTTCAGTCTCTGCCCAGCAAGACATTTGCAGCATATTAGCAAACACTCCCAGTGAAAAGATCTGGAAACCTCTGCCAGGATCTCATCTTCAGGGAAGGAAACAGCTAACAACAAATTTCATCAAAACTGTTGTAAGGCTTACTACTATTTGGCAGTATTCAAAGGTTCTATTTATATGCTGGCTTTGAGCCACTGTCATACAAATGAAACATTGTATAGATCAAGTGATTTTATTGACAATATAACACATACGTACACACACACACACACACACACACACACACACACACACACACACACACACGCACACGCACGCACACACGAATATTTTATAGTTTAAGGAATAGTTGGCCTGCACTGCTTTTCAGACAAAGCTTTTGCTAAGGTGCTGATGGCTGCCTTCCCTTCTATTTTGTCTCCTTAGTCAAATTGCTCATTGTTTAGAAATACATACTGATTCTATTTATTTGTATGTTTCTCTCTGATGAAATTTTCTTGTGTGCTCCACTTTACTCGATTACCATCTATCAATCTTTCAGTTATATCTTGGTATTTTATCCTAATATTTCCTAATACTATGGCTTTAGTACCTAGAAATACCTATGTTTTCTTTTCCTCTAGTGATTAAGGCAAAGCATGGCTTAGTCCTTCTGTTCTTTCGACAATTTTTAATATACATATATCTCATTTTTATCCTTGCAATTTCTTTTCTCTCCCTTCTCTCACTTTCCCCTCCCATTATGATGAGCTACATATTCCTTTCCTTTCTGCAACCCCATTGATTCTTCTTTATACTCCGAATACTGGAACTTTTATTAGAACCTGGATTGCCTTTCACAAGCTGAGTCCAAGAATAGAACATACCCTCTCCCAAAGAGCCATAGATTGTCAGCTAATGTGAGACTAAGACGTTCAAGGTAGGACTTTTGTGGAATGACCTTGTGCACATAGTACAGCTGCTGTTTGTTCAAGGATATTAATGTAAGACCTGATACCTTGACTGTATTAGAGGAGAATGTGGGGGAAAAAACTTCAAGTTAGAAAATTGAAAAAGACTTTCGGGGACTGGAGAGGTGGTTCAGCGGTTAAGAGCACGGACTGCTCTTCCAGAGGTCCTGAGCTCAATTCCCAGCAACCACATGGTGGCTCACAACCATCTGTAATGAGATCTGATGCCCTCTTCTGGTGTGTCTAAAGACAGCTATAGTGTGCTCACATATATAAAATAAATTAAAAAAAAAAAAGAAAAAGACTTTCTGAACATGATCTATGCGATAGTATAGGCATTAAATCTTACAATTTACAAGAACTGGACCTCATCAAACTAAAAGTTTTCTATAAACTAATAGACCACATTTTTCATGTAGAAGGAATCTATGCAATGAGAAAAATGTATCTTCAATACATAAAAAATTAAGATTGTATTAAAATTACATAATTATATATATTTTCTTTGCTCCTTCTAACCACTAATGTGTATCCCTGCTTGCTCTAATTCATATTTATGGCCCCTTTTTTCTTTAACTGATGTTACATTGTGTGTGTGTGTGTGTGTGTGTGTGTGTGTGTGTGTGTGTGTGTGTGTGTGTTTGGGTGTATATGTATGTATTAAACCATATTCATTTTATATAATGTTGGGCACCATGTGTTCTATTTTATTTCAAGCATGTCAGGCCTTTGACCAGGTTCCGTTTTGAAGTCTCCATTTAGACCTGATCCTGTTCCACTCCTGTCATTACTCTTCTCGTTTCTTCTAGTCTCCCCTCTGCTTTCATTTTAATGACTCATATATTCATACATATGATTTTGTACCTCTATTAATAATTCTAGTCTAAAATATTAACACAATATTTGTACAAATATATGAGGCATATTATGCTAATACTATAGTGAGTAGTAATAAAATCAAGTGCCAAGCATTTCCAACTCAAAAATAATTTTACAAATCAAAGACAGTGCTATTTCTGGACCCCTGAATATATCAAAAATGGTCAATACAAACAGTTATTTGAATTTGTTGCTTTTAGAAAAACCTACCCTTTTTCCTGTCATGGTGGTTGGTTTTCCCTTACTGAATATTTTTCTTCATCCTTCAGTTAGGAGTCACTAAACAACTGTGACCTTAGTATTCCAATTCTCCATTGATGACTATTGCAGACTGTTCTCCTTCAAGTTGACATTTGAGTATGTTTACACACATACTAAACACACACAGAATCTAAAATATGGCTTCTAATTATGTAAAGAGGAACAAGTGAATATACAATGCTAGGTTGCTTGACATAAGAAGGGCCATACAAAGAAATATGAAACTCATAGATTGCTTTAAATGAAAAGCTACATACTTTTTATGGAGTATTTCTTTTACAACCAATATATTATAACCCTGATTTTATGAAGATTTACAGTTTCATTTATAGTTTACATTTAGCATCAAACAAAAATTCTTGTGTACAAAAATATTTTATAGGATATATCTATTTAATTATTAATTATTGATGTCATTAAATATTTTCTTTTGAATTTTTCTTGCTTGTGTACATAAAATCTTACTGAAAATGTAAATTATAGAAGACAGACTCAGAGAGAACATAGGTTTTGTGAAGAAATGTTGGGGATCAGTATCTGTTGAATCTCCTTACACTAAGTTCAGAGTAACAAATAAATAGTTAAAGTTTTTAAACTTGAATTCATAAAGATATTTAGTATTTGAAGTATTAAATATCATAAGTTGTAGCTTGACATATACAAAAATGAAACATATTGCAGATTTTTAAGGTCCAAACTCAAATTAAAAAGTGACAATAAAATATACGTTTTCCTGAGTATTTTCTGAATAAATTAAGCATATAGCTTTCTTATGGGAGGGTGAAATTTTCTTTTTTCTTTTTAGTTGAATTTTTAATTTTCATTTTAAATGTTATCCCTTTTCTGGTTTCCTCTCTAAAAACCCACTATCCCATCCACCTGCTTCTATGAGGATGTTCCCTCACCCACCCACCCACTCCCTCCTACCCTCCCAGCCCTGACAGTCCCCTACACTGGGAGCAACAAATCTTGACAGGGCCAAGGGCCTTTCCTCCCATTGATGCCCCTGACAAGGCCATCCTAGGCTACATATGCATATGCAGCCATAGGTCCATCCTTGTTTTCTCTTGGGAGAGTGGTTTAATCCCTGGGAACTCTGGTTGGTATAGATTTCTTAATGTACTAGATTAAGTGATGCTAAACAAAAAACAAATTATAGAAAAATTTAAAGAAAACAAAGTGGATATTTTCCTAGGAATAACTGTAACAAGGAGCTGATTTCTCCCTTTATGGTCAGATGGCTGTGTGCTTCTTCTTCTTCTTCTTCTTCTTCTTCTTCTTCTTCTTCTTCTTCTTCTTCTTCTTCTTCTTCTTCTTCTTCTTCTTCTTCTTCTTCTTCTTCTTCTTCTTCTTCTTTTCTTCTTCTTCTTCTTTTCTTCTTCTTCTTCTTCTTCTTCTTCTTCTTCTTCTTCTTCTTCTTCTTCTTCTTCTTCTTCTTCTTCTTCTTCTTCTTCTTCTTCTTCTTCTTCTTCTTCTTCTTCTTCTTCTTCTTCTTCATCTCCTTCTTGTTTAGAAATTAGATCCAATGGTATACTCTGTACTGTAGTTCTGGGATAGTCATGTTTCCTCATTGTTGGTTGTCCATTTGAACAAACAGGGTTCTTTGCTTCCTCTAATTGTACATTAAAAATACCAGGCTGTACTTGCAAGCAGGAATTAAAATATACTACAAAGTCTACAGGGATGCACTCTCAAAGAACATAGAACATTGCTGAATTCAGACTCTGTGACTCCTCAATTATGATAATGAAAGTTTTGACTGATTTTGTTTATATACTTGTTTGTCCCAATGGAAAAATATGCTCCATTGAATCAATGACTTTTACAATTACTACTTTTTAAAGCAAGTATATATCAAACATCATTTTTAATTTTAAATACTTAGCATGTGTAGTAATTATAAACATATATTTTAATAATATATGAATGAAAACATTTTATTTAAAACTAATTAAAATTATATATTTGCAATTAAACCAATTAATAAAACAGTGAGATAATCTTGAAAGTAGTATTGTAAACTAAAGTAAGAAAAAAATCCCACTACCCATATAATTTTTTAATTAGAAAAAGAAAATAAATTGTTGTAGTATTATTAGCCGTTTCTTTGAGGATTTAACCTAGTTTCCCAATGTAAAAATGATCTTAGAACTTCCAATAGCTGTGCATATGGTTTTAGGATTCCGCTGGTCAATGTGGATTATAGCTAAGCAGAGTTATTGCTAACAGAGACTGACAAGAGAAAATATAAAATAATCATTACTTCCTGTAGGTATACTCTAGATAGGGGCTGAAGAAATGATTCAGCTAGAAAGGGTAGTTATCGCACTTTCAGGAGATCCAACTTCATCACTCAGCACCCCAATCTTATGGTTCAGAACTAGGCTAGAAGTACAGCTCCAACATGCTCCTCTGGCTTCCTCAAAGACTTCACACACATGGTATGATTCTGATTTCTCTCTCTCTCTCTCTCTCTCTCTCTCTCTCTCTCTCTCTCTCTCCCCATGACATGACACACACACAGACACACACACAGATACACACACACACACACACACACACACACACACACACACACACACACACACACAGACCAATACAATTTATATTTAAAAAGGAAGGAAACTGGATTCTCTTATACAGTGATGAACGTGAGTTCTTGTCTAGTTTTATACCCTTCTTTGGTAATAGTGAATGTCTCTACATAACAATGAGCAGCTGGGTATAAACCAAGCTTCGCAGTCAGAGTAACCTTAAAACAATTCATAAAATATTTGACTGTTTTTCAGTTCTGTAATCACAGTTCCAAAAATGTATTATTTCTTTATTCTTTTCTCCCATATGTAAAAAACTATAAAACCTCCATTTAGAATTTTTATACTTGTTTATATATGCATTACTTTATTTGTGTTATATATAACATGTTATTTACTGTTTGAGAACTTCAAATATGTATTCAATGTGTTTTCATCACCACAACTATGATGTGACTGGCTGGTTAAATTTAGCATATAGGTAAACTAACCTCTATTGTAATGGATATAGATAAAATTAAGCAAATTCATTGTTTTATGAATCTTTTGCTGATATTCAACTTACTTGGTTGTTGTGGGGCAAAGGATCAACTGAGTATTAAAATTGCTAGATAATTTGACACCTTAGACCAAGTGATCCTTTTATTCTTCAGGACAAATTTGAACTGTTGAACTCTATATGATAGATATGAGCTGTTTCCCCTTTACTAGACTTTCCTTAGGAGGGAATTGTAGTATGGTGAAGAACCATTTATTTCAGTGCAACTGTCTAATTTATGAGGAATGCAGTTCTTACTTTTGCTACATTGCAAGATTGTTTTGTCTGTTTGCTTATTCCTGACTCTGATTCACTCAGCAGATCTTGACAGAGTGGAGAAGGAGTTTTATTAAGGTCCTGGGCAATAAAGATTCAATAGAACTCTTGAGACACGATGATGTTTTTTCTGTACGGGAGGATGTCTCCTTTCCTAGAGATTGTGACCAGCTGAGATGATGCTATTTGCAGCCTTCGCATTTCCTCCAAGGAAAGCATAAAGTACTGTGAAAGGCTGGTCAGTAAAGCTTTATTTTATCCAGAATAAGCCTCCTGTATTATTACAGTTTATTTCTTATCATGGGCCCTTTTAGACATACTTATAAATCCTATTGAATTTAAATGGACTTCTATAATATGTCAACATTCTGTGCACACAGTCCAGAGTAAAATATACTTTTACATTAAAACACCAGTCAAAACGATGTGGCAATAGCAAGTATATAGGAAAGAGTTCTTTGTTGAGGTTAAGTGGTTTGAAAAGTGATTCTGAAACCTAAGCATTCAGACAGTGCAAATAAAGCCAAAGATCAATAGTGCTCCCTTTACTGGTATTAAAGCGGAGATAAACAGAACCAGAGGGTAAGGAGCTTTCCGTTGGAATAAGGAGTCTACTGTACATTAAAGGACATTGTCACTTTCTCTGAATGGTTTATATAGCTATGTTTATTTTTCAATCAGCATTTTTAGTTCCTTTATATAAAGAAGGTCAATTAAAGTAAGTTGAATAATTAGAATTCTACATTCAGTATAAAACAAGCACTATGCACAGTTTGAGTTTTATATGATGGGAACAAAAAAAAGATAGCATGGGACAAGATGGGTAAGTCTGGATTAGGGAAAGGAGTATATCTATGTATAAAACTACATATATGATGTATTTAATCTGTTATATAATGATTTCTTGAATGATGCCACTTTTTATGTTAGTCTATATAAAAATCTGCCTTGAGGTCTGAGGCAAGTGGTTTTAGCTTCCTTTTTTGCAGAGCTGTATATCTTTCTACAATAATATAGGTTTACATCTGTACACCCTGTACCCCATCGCAGAATGTGCCTATTACTGTCCCTGTGTGCCTAGGCATCTGCCAGAATCTGTTAGTGCCAGGTTTGCCTGGCCACTCCTCCTGGAGGAATTCAGTCATATTTGTTGTTGGTTCCTCTCAATAAAATCAGCATCCCTCCTGGGATCCTGTAACCCTCTTCCTTTCCTAGCTGGAGGCTTGAGCCAAGCCATAGAGAAAAGCTAGTTTTAGGAGCTGAACCTGAATTCTCTACTCAAATATTCCAGAAAGAAAACATTTGCTAATATCCTACTGTGGTATGTGTGTTAGGGGACAGCTGTGGCTCGAGGTCCCCCGTTTCCTCCCTCAGGGTATCTGGCCTCAGATGCACACCACACTGGAAGGATGATACAGGGTCTGGAAAAGAGTGGGGTCTGCATGATCTTGATTCAACTGGGACTGGCTATGTGTACATTGGAGTATGGGAGGCTGGCTCTCTAGACTATTAAAAAATTAAACACTTTATTTGGGGTTAATGAAGGCTATGTATGAGCCTTGGGAGTAGGAAGGCATTTTCAGGGTGAAGGTACATCATTGGCTGGTGATTAAAATACTGGACATTACTCATTTGCTTGCAGTCATTGCAGGATGCCCAAGTACTTGCTAGGTAGGTTCTATTCCGGAAAGAAGAAGGTGAACTAGGTTTGCCAAGGACTATGTGGCCTTTTTCAGGTAGAGCATGAGGGGGTTAGGCTCCCTTATAATGTCAGAGAAGGGGAATCTCTGCTGGGAAAAAGGAGTCCTCCATTTTGTGCCAACCTCAGAAGAGCAATTTGGACATAGTAGACAGCTACCATAAGTATCAGGTTTTTCCACATCTTAGTTGTAGTCTAGTATAATCAATAATTGTATTCTGTCCTTCAGAGCTACAAAGCAGTAAATTTTGATAGTTTAAGCAATAAGATTTGTTTCTCTCGTGTAGGTATGGAAAACTAAAAGCAAATGAAATGACATGCATATTTCAAAAATCTGTCACTATTCTCAAATAGGAATATTTGTTGTCAATTTTTTTGAGGTTTGGATTTAGTTAAATAGTCACACTATGATTTTAAATACTGAACCAAATAACATCATCTTTTACAGTTGACTTTTTTTTTTGGTAAGCAACATAGAGTCTTATTATTTAAGTTAGCATATGTTCTCATTTTTATTTTTAATATAAAATTCAATATCGTTGATAAAATGTTAGAACATAAGGTTCCTACATTTTATCAGTTATTATTCCTCTCCATGGCTTTATAATTCTTTTCTTTCTTCCTCATTTTGAATGAATTTAAGTTTATACATTGTGAAATTCTGATTAAACACATTAGAAATAAATTTAGAATTATAATTCATTTGTTGGTTATAAATGTCACCATAAAAATATTTCCCTATCAAATTAGTTTAAAAATGTGGACTAGCTAAATCATAATACTGTGAATAATGGAGCAATAAAAATTCATGTACCTGAGGTAATTAACTGGAAGACACACAGAGCTTCAGTAGAAATGGAAAATTATGTGTTACAAGAACCACCAATGATTTCTCTGCTATAATAGAGCTCTGATTATTATTTTTTTGCAAATAATACTTTTGAGGTCTCATTTATATGTGATAAATAGTAAAATATATAAGTCCTAAGTAAAGCTTAGATGATTAATATCTGTTTAGATCCTGAAACACTCAGTCCCCAAATGCATTGCCTTCTCTTGGGTATATCCAGGATATTGTATTATTGGATGGCTTAAAGTACATAAATCCTAAGAGAAACCAAGATGTTTGACACATGTGTAGACAGGCACATAGTTAGAACACAGATGCATTAACTTCTTATAAGTGTATCCCAGATGTTGGATTGCTGTGTTCACAGTATTGACAAATGCTTAGCATTGACAAATGCTGCTGAACACTTACAGAATGCACTTTTGCCAATTTATTGTTCTAAGAGCTATGCTAACAACTTCAGTTTGTTCAGATATTTTTCTAAAGTTTGATATATCATCATTTTAAAGACCTTTATAACTCTATATTAGTTGCTATAGGTTTTCTTTAGATGAATCCATGGTGAACACACACACACACACACACACACACACACACACACATATATATGTATATATATACATATATATATATATTCAACTGGTTATTTGAACTTGGAAATTTTCTTTTGTAAAAATATCTATTTTTATTCTTTTATACACATTTTAATTGTGTTACCTAACTTATATAATATTTTCATGATATCCATGTTAAAATCTTCTCTATTCTCTCCAAATCACCAATCTGCTGGCTAGGGGCTCATTTTCTTCACCTGAATGGAAATCATGAGAAGAATGAAATCGTTTTTAATGTTCCTCTTCTGCTTCTTTCTCATCTTCCAATGTTTTCCAACCCTGATGATTATCATCAGGGATGCAGATCCAGAAGAACATGACAGCATCTACATTTAGAATCCTTGTTCACAGTTCTTTAGCATTGGGATCAGCCAGGACTACAGCTCTCAGCCTAGGATATAAAAATAACTAACCCTAACAACTTATGGTTCTTGAGAGTTTATCTCATGACCAGAGCCTACAGATTCTCTTCTTTGTCAAGTGCTTCAACAATCAGAGATATGAACTCTTCCACAATTTAGTGATCATCGTCAGAACAACTGAGTAGCTTTTTCATGTTCTGGAGTCAGAAGTGAGAGACCACATCACCACTGTTTGGAGACTGGGCCCTGAGGACAGCCAGAGACTACTCATTCACTACCTGAAGGCTCTTGGGTAGTAGACCGTTTCCCACTGGGTGAGTGGTCCATCTTCAACTGTCAAGCAGGAACCTAAGTTTTCTAACCAGTAATCTTTGTTTTATACTCAGAAAAAGAAGTCTCAGGTCCCAAAGCAGAAGGCCAGGAGGAAGTCTCGATATTTCTGAGCTCAGTCTTAGAGGCTGAAAATTGTCAAGTATCACTTTCTATAGGTCAGGTGGTATGAGCTTTACAGTGGGCAGGATATTGTCTTTCTCTGTTTGGTGAGTTGCTGAGTTTGTCTTTAGTTATAGACCATCAGGACCACTACTATTCTTTATAGCTACAGTTTCTGATTCAGCTCTTTCCTCTTATCTACAATCCATGTTACAATAAATAGGTGAGAAAAGACCCTTTCAGAGGAGAAATTACAGAGGCTGATCTGATCAGCATGTTAACATACCAAAGAAGCTCTGTTTTAACCAATCACAGCCATTGTGTTTGCACCAACTATAGCCTTACCAGTTAGCATCCTAACCCAGAAGTTTAATTACCATTGAAAATGTCATTTTTTGGCCAAGATATTAATAGTTCATGAAAGTTTATGACTGATAAATCTGGTACAAGCTGTTTTAAACGGTGCAGATTGAGGCTTTTCCTTTAGGATCCAGGATAGTGAACAAGAGTGCTGCAAGATTATGTTGTCTTCTTTTAATGCTTAGCATAGCTGGTCCTATCATAATGGTGATTCCACTGCCAATTAGACACACAGTCTCATTGCTGAAGGAAGCCTGGATGCTTGTAATACTAGATTGAATAAGTTTATATTAAGAATGAGTATTACCATGACATCTTTGCTTATTTATAGAAAAAACTAATAAAAGGAACATAAAAATACAGACTTTAAGAGCTTATTATCATTGTCACCAACATCACTTTAGATATGTATTTTTATACTTTTTAAGCAATGTTTTTTTTTCTGCCCAATGTTCAGGAAGAAGTAGGTTTCATTCTGTTACTAAAACTTTCAATATTGTATTTCAAAATATTCAAGAACACATCTACAGAGTATAAAATTTAAATTCCTTAAATGGCAAGGTAACAAAATATCATTACTTCAATAAAAAAATTCCATAAGTATAGAGTAGGACCAAGTTATTTACAGTGAATTCATAACACATGCACAAAATTATATAGGCAAAATGTTTCATTTTTTTAAATGACAGAAGTAAGCATGATTTGCTTTGGCTAATTGTGAGGAAGATTCCCCCAAACCATGCTTGATTGATAGATTTTTTTCATCTGGGGCATGCCCTTTGATGCTGTGATTGCGTGGTATTCTCCACACCAAGTTAGGATTCTGTTTCCCCTATGCACAATGCTATTTTCAAGGCTCTTAGTTGTCTAGGTGGAAAGAAAACAATGGTGAGAAGAAAGACTGGACATAAATAAAGAAATGGATAGATCTATGCTATGAATCTTCCACCTAATATGTTTATAAGTTAAAAAAAATTCCAAGACAGTATATTTCTTGAAAGGTGGAAAAAGATACAGAGGCACAACAGATCTATTTGCTTGGAGAAACATGGGTAGTTTATTGTGTTAGTGGGTCAGTGGAATCAAGCAGTGAAGAGAATATAGAGGAAATGGCAGTGGTAAACATGTAGTCAGGCACAATGCTGTGTACATCTTAGTGGTTTGGGAGGATGTGCCAGTCAAGACAACGAGCCATATAATGCTATTAATGTAATAGTTCAGATTGCATGATACCTCAAGGTGAGGAGAAAGTTTTGCTATCCTATGGGAATTAGCTTTGGGCCTTGTCAGTCAAAGCATGAAAACTAAGCAGAACTAAGATGCATTCCTAAGTTAAAATTCACAAATATTAAGGAGTGGCTCTTGAGATAAAGGCAAGAACCAGAAGTAGTTTGATTAAAGTAGTTCCTAGGTAAACAAAGAAAAGGAAAATTTGAAAAATAATGTTAAGAGAGGATGAGTTAAAATATAACATTCAAGAAGGGCTTCCCATGAGAAAATGAAATGTTGTAATTAAGAGCTTGAAAGGAATCTGAGAAAAAAAGTGCTTAGAGACAAGTTAGAATGATGACCTTTCAAGACATGAGAATAAATAATGATGCTCAGGCAGGACTTATAAATGTATGTATATGTTTAAGACATAGTAATATTAGTATATGGAGGGAAAGGATGTTGAAGACAAAACAAAAGATGAATGACATACAAAACAACATTAGAATTCTTTATATCCTAAAGCTACACGCTGATCATGACAGAGACTTTGGGTTTTATTAAAAGATACTGCAGGAATCTAACAAAGGACATGAGACTGAAGACTTCAGTTAAGATCTAATTAGCATTTTAAATCATTATTCTGGCTCAGGTTGCATGGCAAAACTTGAGAGTAATCTGTTGCACTACAGGTGAGCAACTATATAAAGATAGTATTGCTTTATCTCAGATAAAGGATGGCAGTGGATGCGAAAGGCTTAGTTATGCATGATGTGAATTTCAAAGCAAATTAGAAGAGAGCTAACTGGGCTTGCTGAGAGAAATGTTACCCACACCTGTGAAAAAAACATAAATCAACACTGAATTCCGTGCTTTTATCTTCTTTGATCTCACCTCCTACATACCTGACAGTTGAACTGTGAGTCTTCAGAAAAGCAAAGATGTTTAGAAGGGGATAAAGACTGTAAATTCGAAATTCCTGTTTTTCATCTAAGTGAAATGTTGAAAGGAGAGTTGACAAAAATAATGAAAAGCTCAAGGCTGAAGATACTAATTAAGATCTACATTCAGGGTTACTTCAAACCATGGGCTTGGTCAAGGTGACCCAGAATACTTGTTGGTAGAGATGAGGGTAGCTGCACAGGACTCTGATAAAAGATTTTTATGACAAAGTGAGGATATGCGGAAGACACTAGAAACACACTTTCCTGATGAGCACCTCTAAACAGAACACCAATGATCTTCTGTCAATACGACCACACCTGCACTTGTGTGTGATGAAAACCTATTTGCTGAATGTCTGACTGTAGATAGGAAGAAACACTATTATAATGTTTAGCTTTTTATTTTATTTATTTTAATAAAATCCTGTAGATTTGTTTCATCTGTTTTGAGTGCATAGTCACTTGGATCCTTGTCACTGTCTGTTCAATATGAATGAAATTTAGTTTCAATGTTTCTACATCTAGATGACTATAACTGATTTCCAGGCAGTTTAGAGTTTATTTCTGGTTTATTTGTTATCTGATTCTCTGGAATAGTTTTTCTTACAACAGATCATTTATTTATTCCATATAAACATAAATTGTTAAGAAATGCTTGCACATTTTAAACAAGTCTTCTGAGTAAACATAAATAAATTTCATCGTTTGTATTTGGGAAAATCTGTGATTATACTTCATCTGAACCACAAAAATACAATATATAATGTAAAAATTAAATCTAATTAAGTATAACTTGTACAGCTTAATTCAAGTGCCAAAATTAAAATGATTATAAGGTTTATTTTCAGTGATAGTTTACAGTGAGACTCCAAATATATTATCCAGTCCCAGTGTTCATCTCTAAATGCATCTATGCATTTATATTATATACATATATATAATATATGCACAGATATACAAATGTAATAATGATAATTATAGAAGAGGCCATAAATTTAAGTGGATACATGGTAGGACTTAGAAGAATGAAAAGAAATGAAAATAGTGGAAACACATCACACACATATATACATACATATATACATATATATATACATACATATATACATATATATATATATATATACAAACATATATACATATATATGTGTGTATTTATCCATTTTGGGTCTCAAAAATACACATTTAAAAGTAAATAGAAAGTAATGAACTAAAAGAGAAAGGTTAAAATGCTAATCTGAAATACAGCTGCTCAAACGCTGTTTAAAAAAGTGTGCAGCTAGTGACTTGAGCTAAAAAACATTTAGGTAGACAATTTTCAAGTATACTCCATTGGTAAGTTTAGATTACGGACATGTGCAGAAGGAGGTTCTCTTTTAGAAATATCAATTACATTCATCTTCATGAATCCCCTGTGTGGATTAGTATAGTATGTGATAGTGTGCATTAATCATATGCTATTGTGATTACCTCATAGGCACAGTGAATATCATTTGCATAATGAATTAACATCTTGGCTTAGTCTTTCTGCAATCTAAATGTGACATCATTATTATCTTCAGTCTGAATTTCTGCTGAGAAATTCATTCATTCATTATTTTGCCAATATTTCACATAAATATTTTTCCTTTGCATGCTCCCTAAGCATATTAATTCCATTCATTGCACTCATCACTAATTTTTGGCCAAGATCCTTCAGATGTACTCTGAATTTAGACTGTGCTTAATTTCACTGTTGCCTCTGTATGTAGCACTTGTTTGTAAAATTCTAATGCTTCAGTCTTAATAGGGGAGTATTTAGGTGATAGAATTAAGAATTTAGACTTATTCCCCTATTCTCATTGTTTTGTAAACAGACTTCTTAAAAGGAAAAATATACGTGATATACAAAGCACATATTTTATTTTGCATTATTAGGTTGATTTTTAAACATTTACATTGTTTATCTATCGCTCCATCTTATTTTCACAAATTTCAAAATGAACTCTGTATTCTTTAAATACAGAACTTTACATATGCTTTTATAACACAGTCTCATTTAGCACTCCCTCGACCATGAATTTCCCATTAAATTGAAGACAACTTTGAATTCTTCATCCTATAGCCTGTACTTCTCACATGTGTAGAGTATTATAGCACATAATTCACCATCTTATATTTTAAATACAATAAGATAAAACATGATAGGACCTAGTGATGTGGGTCTGAGAGAGGAGAAGGGAGTTTGCAATGATATTTATCATACTGAGGGAAAGTAAGAGTTAACATATTGGACCTCTTATGCCTCCAAGAAAAATAGTCACCACAAGGTATAAATATTTTCATTCCTTCAGCCTAATATCCTTACACTAGTTCTGCCTGTAGATTTCCATGCACTGTTGGATAAGTATCTGCCATGTCCTTTCTTAGTAACTTCTGACGTTGATGTTGTACATGTGCCTCTATGATGAGCAGCTCACAGAGTAATGCCTCATTACCTCAGATCCTCTTGTGGATAGGACATACAAGATGAAAGGCTTGAACAGGCTGTAATTCCCCTGATAAGAGAGCACAGTGCATCCTGAGTTGCACATCTCTTCTAACTTGTAAATGCCTGCAGCAATTAGAATCTCTTTCCAATTATTTCTCTAGAAATGTATTTATGTGAAGAAAGTAACCATGGGGATAAAGAATTTGTAAGCTGTCAGGAGACATCCAGGAAAGGCTAAGTCAAGCAGATGGCCTTCCTGGAGATAGCCCACCCTCTGTGCATGCCATACAATGGGGAGCTCTGAGTGGTAAGGTTGCAATGGACTTCATTTCAAGATTGCTTCTTGCAGCTGATTTGCCAATTCCTACCACTATTACATATTCTAATAAATCCTAGGCATCCTACTGGGCATATTTCCAGAACATCAACATAAAGATAAAGATAAATTTTCACAAATTTATGCTGTTTAGAAGAATTAATGATCTTATAGAATTCTTGACTTGATTCAAATAATTTTAGGAAGAAAAACTTACAAGGCAGTTTGAGTTGCTTTCCCAGAAAGATATAATGAAGTTAGAATCAAGGATATAATGTTCCCACTCCCTAGAAGAATGGTTGATAAAGGTTGTATAATAAGAATTACAATAAGCTTTACTAATTACATACATGATAAAGAGAAATAGGCTTGGGACCAATGTGATTAGAAAAACATTCCTTCTAGATCATATCCAAGGATGAAGCCACAGGTATGGGCTAGGATGAGTAAGATAAGGCCACGTGAAACTGTTGCTTTGAGCTTATAATAAGCATATAGAATGAAGCACTGCTTTGAACTTAATATCAATAAACTTCTGTAGCTCCCATTTTATGTACAATTTAATCTATGATGTAATTTTAAAGGACTTTTGTCTAAGTAAGTATGAAAAAGAAATGAAGCTGTTGACTTCAGGGACTCTTTTCCATCCCAATAAATATATATGGGATCCTATGTGTCTGTTTGTCTTTATATAGGTATATAGGAATAGCTGTAAATAAGTATGAACATTTTCAGACTAGATCAGGTGATCAGGGTGACCAGAATGTGTGTGTGTGTGTATGTATGTGTGTGTGTTTATGTGACACTGTTCATATTGCCTATGTAAAAGATTTAAATTCTCTTCATTTCTCACTGGCTCCAAAAGAGTTAACCATTCCAAGATTCTAAACTGGCCAGGGATAATTTCCAGGACAAAAGAGACTGGAATTCTAATAATTAATCTGTTACTTAATTTCCTACTGCTGGGAGCAGGAATTAATTTGCCAAATGTATATTTGTGTATCTGTCTATTCATATGTACACTTAAGAGTTAAAGAAATTTAGAGTTTCTCTCTGGGCATTCTTGTCAGCCTCTGAAAATTAAGTTTTGTTCTACCAATAGTATTGATCGAGTAAATCACCTGGCACTAAGCCCCAGCTGACTTCAGCATGACCCCAATAGCTGATGCTTTTCCCCCATCCCCTGCCTATCCTGAGAAACACTGTGATGGCCAAAAGGCCACTGACAGTAAGCCCTTGCACCTGATAATACCCTGTAGATGCAGTGAACTGTATCACATCTTCTATTTCCAAATAGTGCTTTGTTGCCTGATTGTATGATACCATGAACTATGTCTTCAAACAATAAATACATCTGGGGAGATAGTTTAACAGATTTACATCCCTAAGCTTGAAAGAAAGGTGGAACAAACAGGGGAGACAAAACACACCTTGGAAATCTGTATCTTGGAAATATGAATCTGCATAAAGAATTTTCTATTTCATTATTTTATTATAACTACCAACTAGCCTGATTATTGGATTAATTACTTTTTGTAATCTCTTTACAATATACAGGCAGGCACATCATCAATGTATTTTTTAAGTTAACCTTTTCATCTATATAGTTGGTTGCATTTTATATATGTTTTAGGATATATGTGTATATATATATATATATAACTTTACATTTGCCTGTTATATAAAATATTTGAATATTTACCCTCAAATATATGAAATAACATTACACATATATATATATATTTCATTGGTATATATATTTTCACTATATATTATAAATATATATTATAAATATATGTATGAACTTATATATTAAAACACTGGTACCATATTGTCTTAGACATGTAGCTGCTAAATTATTCAAATTATCTAAAAGAGTAACTGAACATTCTTCTATGGATTCTCTTTAGTGTTACTAGATCTTTGCAAAACAGTGTTTTAGAAAACAAATGTAGCATATATATGTACACTATACAGTGCAGAAGAATTATGGCACTCTTCACAGGTTGGACATAACATAGCATTTTCAAATTGCATGATAATTTTTTTGTTTAAGAAAGTTTATCACATTATACAGTCAGATGTCAACAAAGATAAATACTTTGTGATGTAAGTTAACTTTGAAACTGTTAATTTGTATAATGTCGAACTGACACTTTAGAAACAGAATCCATCAATACAGTTCATGTCATTCCATTTCCATTCTTCATTTTTGTTCATCTTAAGCTTCTATGAAAAAAAACTATGAATTTTTTAGCTCTCCCAGTCTCCTAAGTTTGGTAACATAATGCATGAAAAGAAAATAGGCACTAGATAAAAAAATGCATATATATCAAAGATATGACAGCCTTAGGCAAGTCACTCAACCTTTAATTAACTCAGCAAGTATAGGAATGGAAAAGAAAGAGAAAAGAACTCCACATATTAATAACAATGCTCCTAGTGAGTGTGAACTGCTATGTTCTCCAGACTAGCAGAATGTCTAGTATATTTTGAGAAAATAATATAAAGTATATTTTAACTATGGTAACTTCATATATAAGATCTTATTAATCATTTTGTACATAGATCTACGGAAGCCTAACATGTGTGCATAGTTTCCACATATATTGATTTCTGAGGTAGATCTTCTTTCACTCTATAAAAACATTATGACTTCATAGTTGTGGCCCTCAATACTTAGACTGTTATGTGCTAGGATCACTAATGCTGTGCTACTGCATCTAGCCTCATAACATTTTGATAAGTATCTGTCTCCTTCATTATAAACATTATTAATCCTTCTAAAGTATATTTAATTTTAATGATTTTATTATAATTTTTCTACTTAAAAATTTAATTTAATTTTTTTGAGAATTCCATAAACTTATACACAATATTTTGATCTTATTCACCCTTACTTATTCATCCTCCACTTCTCCTCAATTTGTCCTCAATAGTTCAAAAATCTCTTATTTTTATCATTTTAATTCTTTCAATTTGAAAGTAAATTTATTTGATTCAGTACCTTGTACTTACAAGCTACAGTGTACAGTTTCGATACGCATATATTGTGTGATATTTACATCAAATTAAATGTATTAATTTTCCCTATAAAATTCTTATTATATTTGTATCTATTTAGTATGTTTGAATCTAGTTGGTGCTGTTTATATGTTTATGGGTTTGGGACCATTTACTGTCATTAGCAGACCTACCAGAATCTATATTCTTTACAAAAATTGGTCCTCCCACCCTAGATAATATAAATTATTAGTACCTCCTCATCTAGGTGTGAGACTCGTTAACCCTTCTCTCTCAAAGATGGAAAGTTGAGAGGATTGTTCTTATTCAGGGATTATGTATGCTAACACACCTGCTGAGAGCTCCTGAGTACAGAGCTGTTGTCATGTCCAGTAGACACATGTCCAGTTGCACCTGTTCTTGCCGACTTCTGACTGTTAGTTTTCTAACTCCGTCATGAATGATTCCTGAACCTCATTTGATGTGCCTGTGATATGGATGTTCCATTTGTGTGCAAGCAAACTGCTGACCATTATTCTCTGCACACTGACTAGTTGTGAGTTTCTGTGTTATCTAATGCTTATTCCACCAAGAAACTTCTCTGATGAAGTCTGAGAGATGCACTGACCTATGAGTATGGAGGTATAAAGTTAGAGAACAGCTTGATTCTACGTCCTCTTAGCAAAATACAAATATAAGTTCACCTCCCATGATACATGGGCTCTTTCCCAGACTTAAGGCATGAAACATATATATTCTCCTGTGGAGCATATCTTTAATCTAGTAAAAGATATGTGGTTATTCTCCTAACCTTTAGCCTCTGTTGCACCTAATATATGTTTTTGTTAATTATTATTGTAGCTTACAAGGTGTATACCTACAAAACATTGATTAATTTTCTTCTCAGGACCCTGAATTATGGAACTCTGAAATCTAATCTACATGAAGGAAACTTCCTGAACAATACCTACTTATTTTTTCTAAGTATTGCTATCAAACTTCATTGAGTCTTACAGTAGTGTCTCAAAATATACTTCTGATAGATGTTCAGAGGGAATGTTGAAAGCTTCTGTTTTCTGGATGTACATTATTTTAGAAAAGGATTTAATGACAGAACTTTTCCTTTATTATTGTATAAATAATGATCACATTTTTAACATGCGTTTTTTAAATTGCAGATAAAATAATTGTGTTAATAAATGACTCTAAACATGTTACTGCATATAAATATGCTAGGGGCCAATCCCAGCAAGGTCATTCTTCTTGTTGGTTCTTCTTGAGGTAGTGGAAAGGGAAGAGTGTCAATGGACGGTAAGACTTTGTCTTAGGTGATATGGGGGTAAGACTTTGTCTTACCAGACATTTAGTGCTGCTGTACAATAATAAAAATAGTTTACATATCTATGTCTAAGTTACCGTGCTACTGTAGCTAACCTGCTTTCTGTGAGCCTCTGGTCCAGAGACTACAGTTTCTGGCACTTAACACATCTTCCTAAAACAGCAAAGGATTAAGTAAATAGATTATTTGTACTATCTCAGCAGGAGCTGCAAGACTCTGTCAGCCTGCTAGTCTGAAATCACAGGAAAAAAAGAGACATTTTGAAAAATGATTATAGTGTTTATTACAAGGTTGTAAAATGTTTCCTATGAAAGCTATCCATAGGGAAAGGCAGAAAGTTCCTAAGAGGCGAAAGGGAAAACAATTCTATTTGAGAAAGGAAGTTTTTTTTCCTCTCTCCTCTTTGTCCTTAGTACTTATACATCTTTCAGAATACATAATAACATGTTAAAAAGTTCATGACAAGTTCAGACACAAAAGGAAATCATAAATTGAAATAGAAATGTATAACAGAGAACGTTTACAGGTATATCTACTAGGAATAATTATCTGGCTAAACAGCCATCACCTGTCACAGATCCACAGGTTCACTGAAGGCTTAAAACCATAACTAAGCAATTAGTGAAATTTTGTATAGATATTTTATCTTCTGTCCAAGCACCTAAGTCACTAGTTCCCTTGTTATGACCTTTGGTTGTTTTACAACCTCTTGGAATGCATTCTGAGTCACAGAAAGTCTGGGTACTATCTAAAAGCAATGCGGTGATACATGAGAGACTGACAGAGTTTTCATTGCAGTTTCAACTATCAGAAAAAAAACCCTAACAGCAGTCCCACTGTAAAAGAGCTTAATAATCACAGATATAATTTTAGGAATTCTTGAATCATCATGAATTAAGAAGTCATCTATTTGTCTATATAGCATCACTACAACACATAGTGATATTCATAGATCTTCAGAGATCTGCTCAAAAAGGTTGGGCTAATACCTAGCGATTGTTATGTATGTTTAATAATAACAGGAAAAGCATATTAATAGCAGGAATCTCCTAAAATGAATTTTCTTCAGTTCTTGCATATAAGAGCAAATCTGTCATTGATTAATCCCAAGAAGACCATCTCAGGAATATCCCCTGCTTGTCCTATTATGGCTCCTAATATGAAAGCATTCAATATTTCATTTAAATCAAATTGTATATCTTTCTTTTTGTTCTTGTTGGAAAAACAAAAAAAAATCTTATTTCGATGTAGGATTAGCCTGGTCCCATGTCTGCTAGGCCTCAGGGCTCCTGTACTCTGGGAGGCTGGACATGGGAAATTTCACCATGCTTGCTCCACAACTCTGTAGAGTGGTTATTGGTCTATGAGACACCACTCAAGTGATGGAGAAGTGCAGGACACAGCCGGGGCTGGCTCGGGTTTCCCCGGTGTGCAAGGAGGCCAGGGCCATTGGATTTTCAGGCTCTTGGGCATCCAGGCGCTGCTGGGATACCACTGAATAGCCAGGAATGGAGTGCGGGTCTTCAGGTACCTCATTATAACGGAGATCTGTCTTAAGCCTAGGTGGCCTGTGGTCTCATCCTCCCCCTGTGAAGGGGCTTGGGGTGTTGCTCTTACATGACTGATGGTCACAAATCTATGGAGGGCTGCGGGTTAGTCACCACCCTGGTTTCCTGGGAGTCAGGCGAAATGCCTAATGTCCCTCTTGGTCACTAGGGTTTCAAACCTCCTCAACCAGGAACTAGGGTGTCTTTCACTATACCACACTTCGAAATTTCTGTCAAGCTTGGCCACATGTGAAACTCACTGGGAAGAGAGGAAAAAGGAATGTTGATAAGGGACCTAGGCATCTCCGTATTTTATTTCAGTTCATCAGACAAACTCAAGAGAATTTAAATTCCGTTGTAGGCACTGGGATACATTGTGGGAATTGAGATTTCTGAATTTTCCAGACCATTCATCTATCAGCAGATGGCTGACAAAGAAACAAAAGTTATCAAATTCTTATCTGTGGTGTGCATTGGTTAGTGATCTATAGGGGTATTTTTAAAAGATCAAGAAAGGAAGAGCTGATAGATTTCACCTTACACATTCACTCTTCAAAACCATGAATTGATTATGGGAAACAACTTTCTGTAGTTTAACCAACCCAATGACATTTCTGGCCATTCAGTACAGGGCCAACTTGTAATAGTTTCACAGTAAAGCTTTAAACATGCATAGCATATAATATCATTAAATTAGGTCCATATGAAATTGGGAAGAGATTAAACCATATTTTCTCCGTATTTAGCTTCCAAATAACCAGAGATGGAGTAAGATAATTTACATTCCTAAATTTCCTTTCTCATCAGTAATGTTGGATGGCCCACAGTTTTAACCTCTAGTGTTTGGTTCAGAAATATACCTCCAGTTATACCTCCATATTTACATAAATGAAAATTTAGAACTTTTCATGATATGAAGCTGTCTTCCTTGAAATATTTGTTTATATAAAATCATTAAAGCAGAGGACTGTAGGGTCTGGACTTAGTCAGAGAAGATGCACCTAACACTCAAGAGACTGTAGGCCCCAGGGAGTGGGAAGGTTTAGTGGGGACATCTTCATTGAGATGGGGGGACGGACTGTATAAAAATATTGAATTAAATAAAATAAAAAAACATTGAAGCTGTTACTTAGTTTAATTAAAATGAAAACATTCAGTGCTTTTTATGGGCAACATAAGTAAACAACTTCCATTACTTCTCTTAGGTAACCAGTTATTTGAATTAGTAAGTGAAATGTGTGAATAGGTTTTAAAGTTCATTCTGTTGAAGATTAATATAAACAATACTTGGCTGTGAATGTTTTGGTAATTGCCTGAGTATTCGTCTAAAAACAAATGAGAGTAAAGTTCTATTTCTTAAATTTATTGTCACATAAAGCCATCTAACTAGAAACTAAAACACTCGGAATATCTTGCATTTTTCTCAGTAATTTGTTTTGTGATCTAAATCCCCTTGTATTTCATTGGTTTTGTTTCTTGTTGTTTCTTTTTCAATTTGTAGTATTTAATTTGATTCCTTCCAGTATGCATTAAATTAGAGAATAGCAACTATACTGGGTGTTTAAGAATTTTCTTAAACACAGACACCTTTATATATCAAATAAAAATAAATTTCTTTTACCCCAGATGGAACAGAGTAAGGCAGAAAGTAGTATTGGGGTCACTTAGTTTCATGGGTGCTCACTTTTCAACACATGGTTATGATTCTGAACATTCTTCCTTCCCAACTTTCATAATCAGTGTTCAAATGTTAATCTATCACTTAACTCTTTCGGCATTTACAGGAAATATTGTCAAGAATGATATATTTCAAATAGTTATATTTCTATGTACTCTCTGCTCTGCAGGAAGGAACAAGGGTGTATGTTAGTTAATTTAGCTGTCATAAGTGAAGCTTTTTCTCTGTTATAAAAAAATAACAAACAAACAAACAAAAAGCAAGGAACTTTTGTGATTGAAGGAAGAGGTTTGTCTATTTGATTGGTCCATTTCATTTTACAACCTTGTAGAAGCTCTTTAAATCTTGAAATTTTTAATTTTTCAACTTTAAATGATTGTGAAGAATTTATCCCTAACTTGTTCATTTAGAGCATTACTTACAATATACCCAGGAAGTTAGAGGAGGATGTTGACAAAACTCTTGCATTGAACAGAAGTTAGTGTTCTTAAAAAAAGGAATATTAGTGCTCAAAGGTGTCTTCTGGGAAAGCCTAGGTCGATTCAATGCATTTCTACTTTCTGGTTGTATGAGCCATTTACTAGTTCATTGAATGATGATGCTTTCAATAAAGGAAATGTTGTTTTGAATCAATGATAGTTAGATCACACCAATTTTGAGAGCTCAATTTGAAGCTATACCACATAAATCAACATAGTAAGTAGACATTAATGTGAAATTGTCTGACTTCTCACATCAAAATTATTGCAATAAAGACTTAGGACTAAGAAAATGATTGAGGATTGCTATTAAAAGCTAGATCAATTTCACGATGTCTTAATATTATTAGATATTTCAGTCTCTTTCAATATACCTTGCCCTTTTTTAATGCTCGGAGAGCAAGGTATTTCTGTGACCTTATTTTAATTTGATTTAACCATCAATAGTAAAGCTGCATAACTGCATTGTAAATTAAAGCGATTTATTTTTTTCATTATCACCTCTGAGAATTGCTGGACATCAGTTCCAGTGAGAACCCATTCACCTGCTCAACAAAGAAAAGCAAATCAACAGGAGATGCAAAACGAGAATAGGCAAGAAAGGTTGAAATTGTATTGCATGTAGTCATTAAAATACCCTTTGCAATATAGAATTGCATCAGTATTGATTGGCAAAAATTGTCTCCCTTTAACTTTGGAAGGTTTAGTAAATAGATGTTTCTGAAGGACTCATAAGAAATAGCATTTTGACAATGCAAATTATAGCAAACTATACTTGATTTAATTTATTTTACAATATTATGAGGCAGTTATTTTATAGGCATATATAAATTGTGACTTATATATGCATATTTGCAAATGTTAGTGAATGTGTGTACATTTATGTGGATGTATGTGTGCATGCATGTGCAGGTCAATGATAGATGTTTTCCATAATAATGTACCATTTTTTTCTTCTAAATGAGGCATAGTCTCTCACTCAGCATAGAGCTTCTAGTTTGCTGGACAGCATAGCCATTTTGCTCTGGGAATACCTTATTTCTGCCTCTTGAGTGCTAAGTTTACAGGAGCCATATCTCCGTCCTGACTTTTACTGACGTTTTAAGGATTTGGATTCCAGTCATCATGCTTGTGCAATATACACTCTATTGACTGAGCCAAATCCCTAGACCTAAGTCATTATTTAACAATATTCAGTCTTTTTCTTTGTGTTGCAATGTTCACTTCTGGTATTTTCTTCTCTTCTCAGGATATATATGTATGTATATATATATATATATCCTTGCAAGTTGTATGTAATAAACTTTATTGAGCTGTGAACTGAATACTATTCCTTGATGCCACATTCATAAACATCACTCACAATACTGTATAGTTTACTTAAAATAGATGCTATCTCAGGGTAAGAAAGAGAAGATAGTTTACAAAACTCATCACGACAAAAATAATAATAACAAAATTTTAGCAAGCTACCCTAGATGGTTTATACTTATGCCAATGACATTAAATGTTTGCAGAGTATCTTTAGAAAAAGTCAGAATATTCTGTTATAATTCTCATGAGTATTTAAATTGCAATGGGATATTCTAAACTACAAATTGCCATTTTGTTAAAAGCTATTTGAAGTTATTTTCCTCACCTGTAATACTGTCATAAATGGTACAGTAATGCTGCCTTCTCTTTTTTAAGCAATAAATTTGCTTGGGCATTTCTCTAAAATATATTTGAAATCTTAAAGCAGCAGTGAAGACCCAAGTCAGTGAGTTCAGTTACAAAGGTAGGGGTAAGATTGAGTTTTGGCCTAGCAAATAAGATTGCAATGTGAATAAAGAATCATAGCTATCTGTTGAGAAAAATCCTGTATCAAGTTCCTCAAATATCAATTGCTATTTAAAGCATTAGAAATATAAAAAGAAAACAGCTGCTGAGAAAGGCTGTCTCTTCTGAACTCACTGTTAGTGTGAGAGAACAGAAGACAATGGAAATTAAGGTGATGTCTCAAAAACAGGAAAGAAGCAGCCATGCAATTATCAGAAGCATCATAATAATGAAGCCTGAGCACAGATAACTGAGCCAAGGTCTGACACACTGAAACATGGAAAGAATTTTGCGAGGATCATAGTGGGTAGACAGTGAAACAAACTAAGGAAGGTTGGCAGGATGCAAGAGAAAGACTGAGAGATTTTTAATTCAATTATGAAATAGGCTTTGTAAAGGACTTCACAGCAGAAAATTAGATAACTGACTGTGACTGACAGAGGATATAGGAATAAGAGTGACGAGTCAGGGATTACAATAACTGCGCAGGAAAGGCAAAACAGTGTCAAGAATAAACATTAGAAGTACAGGAGTTATATATTTTTGGGTTTTTTTTTGGGGGGGGGACCTGAATAATGAAAATCAGAGGGAATAATATATTGTCATAATTCATCCTGTGTCATAGTGCTAAACTAAATCATAAACAAGTTAAGGAAAGTGCAACTTATTTTAATTTGTGTTTTCAAATGTTCACAGTCTTCAGTTGTGTCAATTCTGGACTATGAACAAGGTAGAACAGTATGATGGCAGAAGCATAAGGTAGAGCTACTCTTCCCAGAAGATTATAGAGAAAGGTTGGGGCTGGAGAGAATACAAAGAGGGATACAGAAGGTGAGCCATGTTTAGCTTTGTTTTTATTTTCTGTTTTTTCCATCAAGGGCTGTCACTTTTGGACAAGACCACCTACATTCAGGGGAGCTCCTCCAATCAGTTAAAATATTTGAGCTTTAAACAATACCTAGGTACTTCTTAATTAATCCCAAAAGATGTAATGATATTTATATTTTAAGTTATAGTAATACAGTATAACATTAGCCACAAGGGCCATGTGAATAAAAGCAAATTCTTCAGTAATAAATGATAACTGAAACAGTAGAAATCCATTATCAATCTATCAATCAGGTGGTCACTCATTCAAGTAAGAAAATCAATAAAACAGATAGATTTAGATATAGCAAGCACAAGCAAACCACATAGTTATTATATTCTTGTAATTCTGAATTCTCCAAGAATATAATAAGAATGATACAGAAAAATCTGAGCAATATTCTTATAACAGTACATTTATGTTTACATAGTTTGTGACAATGGTGCACAGTTTGAACATATACTGTTAGAAATTCAAACACAGTTGATATGTTTTATCATTTACAGCAATATATGAACTTACATAACCCACTCTACGTGCCTACAATTTGTTGCTATCTCTGTGTCCTGTATACTTTTATCCTTGCTCATTATCTTTTTCTACTAGACCATTGAATTGGTATTTTGTCTAATTTAACGAATACATATTAAGCACTGAAATGCTACTCTGTGTGGCTTGTATTTACTATTTAGTAAATGACTTTCCTTTTGATGAGAATAAAAAAAAGTAAGTTGGAAAAAATGTCCTCAATTACAGAAATTGAGTAAATAGTTCTGGCAAATCCTCCGAATTAATGAGTAAACTGTGTGATCCAATTTTCACACATCAGTGTGGTGATTTATTTATTTTTGCAAGAGGGTTTAATGAGAACATGGTTTTTTATCACCTGTGAAATCTGTTACTCCGTACTATATACAATTTTCTGATTTGTTGATCCTGGGGAAGATAAGATTTTAAATATTTCTACTGCTAAGGTAAATCAATCTAACACCAGAGATATTAGTAGAATCGTAGATATCTCTGGTTATAACCTTATAAAATTGGGATTAATAAGGAAAATCTAAATGATCCTACAAAGACTTGGTTCCTTAGAAACTAGAAAGTAAATATGTTCATTCTAAATGTGGTAAAATAGCAGATGCAGAAACCTTGGGTAAAGATGTTAATGTGAATTCATGTTGCATGCAGATGTTCACAGGTCATTCTACAAATTGGTTCTAGAAGAGTGGGTGCAGAAGAGTGTGGTTTGTAGCTCAATCAAACTGTAATGAAAATAAATACTAAGAAAATCATTACAAATGTGTGCAATGTGTGTAATGGTGTTTGTACCTGAATTGCTCACAGATCACAACCTTGGCTCATGAATGAGCCTTGCTTACACTGCATCTAGTCATCTCTTCTCTATGTCCAACTCAGCACTGCTGACAGGGTCTATTCTAACTATGCCACACTGTTCTGTTTCTACTTTGGTTGTAACACTCTTCACTTTATGATATGCCTTTACCACTAAATATTTTCATATTTAACACTAGCTCTCCTCAACCTTCAATATCCTTACCTGACAAACATACTTATGGTAAAAGAGAAACTTTGACTGTAACCTTGGGTAACTTTTGCAGCATGGTTCTAGCAAGAATATTTTTTTAAATGTAGGCACTCTCACTAGTTTCATTTGACACACAGAAGCTAACCAATGATTTACTTTATTGGTATCATTATTATTTTATTATCATGCTTGAATTATTCTGAGCTTTATCCTTCATTCCTTCTTGGGATCTTCAATTGTAAAATATAAATTTCCTGCCAGAGGCATTTTCCATGGGAAAAATGCCATCAATAGCAATACTAATAACAAAGATGAAGTCGAAGAAGCATCAGTAGCAGATGCTCAATTTGGCACTAAAGTGAACATTGCTAACTCCTTTTATTTTTTCCTTGAACATCTTAAGAACAGTTGAGAAAGGAAGGAATATATTCTCATTGATGTGTCCGAAGTATTTTGATGATTTAGATACCTAGCCCCTTGCAATTGAGATAATAAACATCTTATCTGTCAACTGTAAAGAAAGATAATATACCAGTGTGTTGATTCCTTGCGAAAGGCGTTGATGAGTCCACACTCCTTAGTCACTGCAATTTCAGGGAGAGGAAGCAGAATCTGCATCATTTTGATGTTCTGACCAGGCAATTTGCTCCTCTTCTTTCCTGGCTATGAACATGAAAACTTTTGCCCTGTGCTGAGATGGCACTCTGCAGCATCTGGTGCTTGTCATCATTGATGAGTTAGTTTCTGTTCCTCCTTTGCCTTTCTTTGGAGTGACTCATCCTCACTGTGATGGAGGGAAGTTAAGCGTTATTACATTGGTTCTGAGATGGAAGATGATTGAGAGCATTGCTGAAGACGAGAACAGTTCATTCAGAGTTTTCTGAATGTTTTGTTCCAAATGTCATTAATGAAAAAGCTGACTTAGCTCTGATACCATATTAGAAATATCTGTAAGTGCCGTTTAGAAACCCTTTCAGCCTCACTGTGTCTTTCTACAAATAACGGGGATGACATATGTCAATATCTCTTCCTTATATTAAATAATTTCCAGACTTAGATGGATGAGGTGACACCAATCTATAACCCCTGAACACATGACAGAGATGAAAGTGAGCATTGACTTCAAGACTAGCTTGACCCTCTTTCAAGAGCTACCAAAGAAAAATCCAAAACCAAGGCTCAAATCAAAGCAAACCAAACAAGAAAATACTAGATTGCTATAATGTAGCAATTAGTTTAACAACTTTTAAAACTTAAAGTAGAATGGCATCACGTTCCCTGTCACTACTTTTCTATTTAGACCCAACAAGCTCTAAATCCTGCCTATTACTTCCAATCCCAATCTGATAGTTATTATTACAAACATATACATACATGTACATATATATACACACAGATATATAAATATGACCTGCGTAGGTTTTTTTATTGCTTACTAACATATGGATTCAGGGATCATGATTTTGTATTTAATAATTAATAACAGGGTTTGATAATTCTCCTAAAGGACTAATTTTCCTATTTCCCATATTTATTAGTAGCCTATAATGCTTTGTCCAAGAGTTCATTGAAATTGCCATTTTCTATTATTATTTATTCATACATTTCTAGGAGATAATCTTCACACTAGATTCTTTGCAGTGATGACTTATATATTCTTTCTTCTCCACTCCTCTACAATGTTTCCTGAGACATTCATACAAGAGCTATGATGTAGATGTAACCATTAGGAATGGCCTCCCAAGAATTCAGCTCACCTTTGCCTTGTGTCCAGTTGCAGCTTTAGGAGTTGGTCTCCAATTTCTCTAAAGAGAAGTTTTGATGATGATAGGTGAGCAATGCAGACAGAGAAGGAAAGAAAAGAGACACATAAGAGCAGGTGTGTTAGATAAACCCTCAAAGCATCATATTATTTTATATTTACCAAAATTATACATCTCTACCAACTATACCAACATATATCTTTCTATCATCTATCCATCTATAATTTATCGATCATTTGTATTTCTATCATTAATTTTTCTATCAGTCTACCATCAATCCATCTATCTATATCTATTGATATCTATCACTATCTATCTAACATCTATCTATCATCTACTTATCATCTATCATCTATTTATCATCTATTGTCTAATCTACTTTCTGTCAAATATCTATCATCTTTCTATGTATATCTATACAATACATGACACATAACCATACAAAATGCAAATGCATAGACACACATGTACTGGCATAACATTGACTTTGAGTTACAATAACCACAAAACCAAACAAATGAACAAATAAAAAACCATAATAACCTATATAGCCATAAGAAACCCCCATCGAAATGGTTTACCAGTACATTCTCATTATCCCTCAAAATAGTATGTATTGCTGATATTAGCTCTTGACTACTTCTCAGAAGTTGACAGGAAGCCCCTATTACTTGGAATAGCACAAATAGGACTCTGCCTCTTTGAGCTGAAGGTAAACTAGCAAGCTTCTTTCCTGTGTTCTAAATTCTGTGGTACCAAAAGAATAATAATAACAATATGCAATCTGCCAAGGGAAGAAAGCAATTTATAGCCCACCAATGAATTTCAAAACTGACCAACATGACAAGATATATGTAAAGGTCCAATAAGTGGCATCCATACGTCAGTGGCTACATTTAATTGAACTTATGGTTCACTCTAAGGGAGGGAAACAATGCCTGGCAGAATAAAATAGCCAATTTCTTGGAACTGGTGTGATCGTGGTCTTAGAAAAAAAATCTGTTAACACCACTTGCTAGACCAGCATACTTGCTTATCAAATAATAAAACTTAACCATATACCTACAGATAGGTGTATCAATAGTGTCAAAATTTTATGAGTAAAAACGAATATGATGAGTATAACTGTCTAAAGAATTCCTTCTTTGTGCTTATGAGGTAAATTATAGAAATAAATATTATACATTAATGGGTTTCCAACTGTGATTATTCATAAATATAATTATTGCCTCTTGTTATTTCATAAAGTTACTGTGATTGGGGATTGCATTAGTCATCTACTATCTCCAGCTAATTAATCAAGTCTGTAGCTTTGACAGGTAATTATTTTTTTTTACATCCTCATCCTAAACAAAAGTTCTATCAAATCACTAAACTGTCCACTCAAATCTTCCCTTGTGTACTCTTAGATGTTTCACAGTGTTTCATAAAACACAGATAAATGATAAAGATAGAATGCACATTTTTTATTGTTTTTACACTCAAGATTGTATTCCCCTCCCGCTTCACCCTCTGACTGCTCCAAATTCCATACTTCCTCCCTGACCACCTCTCACCCCATCTTTACAAGAATTTCCCCACGTAACCATTCCTATTTGAAGCCACAAAGATGTTCTTAATTTTTTTATTATTTTAGTGTAGATACAAGGCTTTCGAACCTTCTCACAAAATATGTCAAGAATATTTGAAACAACCTTGAAACACACATGTCCCAATGAGCTATTGGCATAGTATAACATTTTCATATTACATAGAAAGCTCATCTTATTTTATATGTGGTTGTTTGACTTAGCATATTCATACAGCCCATCCATCTGGCATTGCATATCAATGTTTGATATATATTATATGATATATTCTGCCATTTATACATACAATACCATACTTAATCAATTTATGAAGATGTGGGTACAGTGTACATTTGTGGATTATTTGGTTTGTTTATTTCATATGGAAGTACTGTCTTTACATCATTTTCATCCTTCATTTTTCTCCCCTCCAATTTATTTTGTGTTTCACATTTTCCTTCTACTGACCACTTCTTCTGAAATTATTATTTAAAGACCAAAGACTTACACAAACAGCCACCTTTATACATAAACTGATTATGTATAAATACAAATGCTGAGTCTATGTAACATTTTTTATTGATTATGAATTTATTGCTGGGGTTGAATATCAGATATTTATAGAGTAAGTGTGTTTAACTTTTGAAGGACTTCTATATAGTTTTCCAAATGCACTAATTTATTTCATCTTCTGTGCAACATTGTTACCACTATGCTTCAGTTTATGGCTGTCTTATTGTGGCCAAAGTAGTACCTCATTGTGGATATTTATTCCTGACTTCAGATCTGCAGATTATTTTGAACATATTTTATAAACTTGCATATACATGTCATATATAATACATATAAATATATATTGAGTATTTCTTCTTTATTAATCATTCTATTCATTTACATATCAAATGATATCCTTCTTCCCAATTACCCTTCCACACACACCCCCATCCAACGTCTGCCCTCTTCTCCCTCCCCTTTGCCTCTGTGAGGAAGCCTCCCCATCTACCAACCCATTCCTGCCCCAGCATCCCCCTATGCTGGGACATTGGAACTCCACAAGACCAAGGCCCTCCACTCCCATTTATGTTGGACAAGGCCGTCCTCTGCCACATATATATCTGGATCCATGGGTCACTCCCTGTACACATCTTGGTTGGTGGTCTAGACTCTGGGAGCACTGGGTGGTCCAGTCAGCCAACATTGTTCTTCCTATGGGTTTGCAATCCTCCTTCTGCCAGCTCTCTTTGCAGATTATCCTGAAACACTTTGGTGTTTGCAGACAGGATGGATCCCCAGGTGGGATAGTCCCTGGATGGCTTTTCCTCCAGTTTCTGCTCCACTTTTTGTCCATCTTTCTTTTGGAAAGGAACATTTCTAAGTTAAAAACTTTGAGATGAGTGGGTGGCCGATCCCTTGACTGGGGGCCATGACTATCTAGTGGAATTGTTCTCTGTAGGATCTATCTCCCCTCTGCTGTGCATTTCGGCTAAAGCCATCCCCACTGGATCCTGGGAGCCTTTCATTTTCCTGGTGTCTGCGACCCTTCGGTGCCCCCCCCCAGTTGCTCATCTCCCACTGCTACATATTTTTATTTGATTTATAGACTCTCTGTACCTCTCGCTCTCCTGTCTCCTCCAGTACCTGATCCTGCCCACATTTTTTCCCCCCCACCTCCTCTCTCCCTCCCAGGTCTCCTCTCCCTCAACCTCCCTCATCATTTTGGTCCCCCCACTATGCATGACTGAACCATCCATACCCTAGTCTTCCTTCCTTCTAAGATCCATATGGTCTGTGTTTTGCATCATTGTCATTGTGAGCTTTTGGGCTAGTATCACTTTATCAGTGAGTACATACCATATGTGTTCTTTTGTGATTGGGTTACCTAGCTCAGGATATTTTCTAGTTCCATACATTTGCCTAAGAATTTCATGAAGTCATTGTTTTAATAGCTGAGTAGTACTCTGTTTTATAAATGTACCACATTTTCAGTATCCATTCCTCTGTTGAAGGACATCTGGGTTCTTTCCAGCTTCTGAATATTATAAATAAGGGTGCTGTGAACATAGTGGAGCATAAGTCCTTGTTATATATTGGAGCACCTTTTGGGTATATGCCCAGGAGTGGTATAGCTGGGTCCTTAGGAAGTGCAATGTCCAATTTTCTGAGGAACCTCCAGACTTATTTCCAGAGTAGTTGTACCAGCTTGCAGTATCACCAGAAATGGAGGAATGTTTCTCTTTCTCCCCTACTTGCCAGTATCTGCTGTCACCTGCGTTTTCTAAAATTGGGTTTTCAATATTCTCTGAAAGCTTTATTGCTGTGACCAAGGCAATACGTTTTAAGCAGGTCTCTCATCACAGAGACCTTCCCCAAACTCTCTTCTTCTCTTCTTGAGGGGGGAGCTGTCCTCTGTATATCTCCTAATCATGGCATATCAAGTGTGTCAGAGTAGGTACATCCTCTTCCATTGATGCCAGACAAGGCAGGTCTGTTGGGAAATGGATACCGTAATCAGGATACAGCTTTAGGGAGAGCCTCTGATCCAGTTTTGGGTCGGACCACAGGGAGACTGAGCTGCTCATCTGCTACATATGTACAAGGTGCCACATTCTAACCTGGGTCTGTTCTTTGGTTGGTTGCTAAGCTTCTGGGTGCTCCCAGAGGTCAAGGTAAGTTGCTCTATTGGTTCTCCTGAACAGGGCTTCCTATCCTGTTCAGGGCCTTCAATCCTTCCCACAATGTTTTCATAACAGTCCCATAATCCTGTTCAATGTTTGGCTTTGGTTATATGCATCTGTTAAGTCAATTGCTGTGTGAAGCTTATTAGAGGACATAGGCTCCTGTCTGCAAGTATAACAGAGTATCATTACTAATGTCAGCCATTGATGTTTGCTTGTAGGATGGGTTTCAGTTTGGTCTGGTTATTAGCTGGCCATTTCTTCAGTCTCTGGTCCAACTTTGCCCCTGCTTTTCTTTTAGACAGCACAAATTTTGGGTCAAAATTTTGTACCTCTACTGGAGGACTCGCCTGGCATCTTCAGGTTCCATGAGTCCACTGTTACGCATCTCAGCTAAGGTCATCTGCATTGACTTCTGGGAGACTCCACCATTTCACATCTCTGGGGCTTTCTTATGATTCACCCTCCCCCCTCCTCCCTGGTGGCTGCAGAAATCCATTCATTCTCCTGGCCCTCTGTGTCTATCTCCTGTCTCTTTGCACACCAGATCCTGCTTCCCATTCCCTGCCCTAACCTCCCCATTCCCTAACCCTTCCACCTTTCCTCCCTCTTTGCCTCCTATGACTATTTTGTTTCAACTTTTAAGTGTGGTTCATGCAGGATCATTTGGGTCTTCTTGTTTAACTTCTTTGGTCTCTGATATCATGGATACTCTGTACTTTATGGCTAATATACTTAGTAATTAGTAAATGTCATGCATGTCCTTTTGAATCTGGGTTACATCACTCGGAGTATTTTCTAATTCTATCCATTTGCCAGAAAAATTCATGGTGTCCTTATTTGTAATAGCTAAATAGTATTTCATTGTGTAATGAATATTTTCTGTATCCATTCTTCTGTTGAGGGACATTTGGGTTGTCTCCAGTTTTGGGCTATTATGAAAAAAGCTGCTATGAACGTAGTGGAGCATGTGTCCAAATGGTATGGTGAGGGGTTTTTGGCTATATGCCAGGAAGCAGTATTGCTGGATCTTCATGTAGAACTATTTCCAATTTTCTGGAAAATTGATTTCCAGAGTGGTTGTACCACTCTGCACTCCCACCAGCATCACACTCTATATCCTAGCCACCCTGTGCTGTCACCTGAGTTATTGGAATTAGCTATTCTGATTGGTGAAAAGTGGAAGCACAAGGTCATTTTTATTTGCATTTCCCTGATAAATAAAAGTTTTGTGCATTTTAATACTATTTTTCCACTTGTTATTCTTTTTATATTTTATTTTTATCTACATTTCAAATGTCCTTTCCCGGTTTCCTGTCCACAAACCCCCTACCCCATCACCCATCCCCTGCTTTTTTGAGGGTGTTCCTCCAACTACCCACCAACCACTTCCCATTTCTCCGTCCTGTTCTCTTAGTAAAAGTAAATAATTATATTTTCCAATTTACAGTTTTGGCACCTCTTTTGTGTTCATGGATTTTTTCCCCTTTTAAAACTATGTTCATATGTAGCCTAGGCTAGCATAATGTTCATAATACATCCACCTCTACCAAATTTTAAAGTACAGTGTTCACTACTATATCTAGCCTATGAGTCATTTCATATTTAAATATAGTTTAGTATGGAGTAATATTTAATCGTTTTCTACATGTATAGACACTTGTACTAACATTATTCATTGAAAAATGCTGTATTTCCATTGTTGTTAAAAATTGAATAGCTGGGTCCTGAGATCATCCTGTGGATTAAAGACAGTTAGTTGACAAGGAAGGCAAAGCATATGAGATCAAACTCTGAAGCTAATAAAGTTGGAAGGAAAGAAAAAACTCTCTATCATTGTTCTTTGAGCTCAATATACATGCTGTGACACATGCATCCAAATAAATATAACTTACATACACATAATACTATTACATTTTAGATTACAGTTAACTATCAATATATCTTACGTGTCGATAAGTACGTATTCTCCTTTTTCCTGTGTATCTACGCTTATGTCTGTGTCATATTGATTTATTTATTTTACCAAATGGTAATCTGTAAATTTGAAATGTGTTCCCCTTTGTCCAAACTCCTTTCTCTTTTCCACATGTAGTACATAATAAGTCTAATGAATATCAGGGGTAAAAATGAATCTTTTTTTGTTGTTGTTTTGTTTTAATTATTTGATTCTGTGTAGAGAATATTGTCAACATTTTATTAATATTAAACCATCTGGTCAAGGATAAAAACTGAATTTAAATTGACTTCTGTCTTTTTCAAAATCCGATAAAATTATACGTACTTACTGTATTCTTTTGGACACATTCATTCCCGAGAAATTTCTTCTCTGTTTTTCTTGTTAATAGTGTTTTTCAAATCTAGTCTTGGGTCATTTATTGGTATTGTGGGGAAAAATGATTGAATTTTATAAGTTCAGCTCCCTATCCCTTCTAGTAGATTATTGTAGCTTAGAGCTGTTATTTGTAACTATTTATGCATCTTCTTTTCCTTTCAGATTCCATCATGTGATACTGAGCTGCTTTCTTCCTGGTGTGTTAGCGCTTTGTTTCTCTGCTGCATTCATGCTGCCCTTTTAGCTATCTATTCACTTCTGTGTCTTTATCCCTCTTTACTGTCAAAAACTGACTTCTCCATCACTATAACCATTTCTTCAGTAGAATAACCTCTTTGTGTTTCAGCTTTCTGGTGTTGTACATATTTATTCAATTCCATTACATTTATGTCAGTACATATTTAAACTATTCCAATGAAACATGCCTTTAAGTCATTCATATATTTTATAGAGATATACAAGTTAAATATATACAAATCTTTCATAGTCTCTGCTTTGCCATTTTTTTTTGGAAATACAATAAATTACCATGTAATTTTGTATTAGTTAGGATTTTTTAAAATTTTGTTGTTTTTATACTATTTTAAACTTAGTGTTCTATTTCACCTTACTTTCTTAAGTATACAATCCTCATGTATCATTTTAATCAAAATAATTATACTTTAAAAGTTTATTTTTATGTTTGTCCTTTGAATTGAAATTGCATTTTTTAAACTTAAAACAAGTCTGTTCAAGTAAATAACGATATTATAAACAATCACAAAAAATATGCCATAGCATACTTCCATTGATTTTCTTCATAGAGACCTAGATGATGCATAGACAGTAGATAAATAGATGATAGATACATATCTACATAGATACATGGAGTATTTTTTAACTATACTACAATACTTGCCAAACTATCTAAGAATCCCAGATCCCTTTTAAATTGTTATGTAAATTAGTCATGCCATAGCTTCATGAAAATATTTATATATAACTGACTTTTTCCCATAGGATATCATCTCACTTAATACTCTTTGTAGATTAAATGTTTCATTTCTATTTTTCTACACATCTTCATTTATTGGAATCTGAAGGTAAATTAAAAAATTGTGATAAGCAATAAAACCTGAGTTTGGACTATAACTGCAACTTCATAAGAATTATGCATGACTTTATATTGTAAACATATCACTGGGCCAACATGCATTATTTTTATATATTCAGTAGTAAACAGTTACGTGATGCTCCATGTGTCTGTCTTCTGGTTTCTCTCTGTCCCTCTGAAAACAGAATTTCCTTTCCATACAACAAACTTATTATATTGCTTAATCTTCATTGTTATCTTTCCTGAATTTGAATCACCAGAGAAAATAAACTTTGTTCTGTTTATGATCTTTTTCCTGGAAATATTTGCCTGAACTCATAGGGCATCGTGCATTACACAAAAGTCTCAGAATGAGTAAAAGGAAAATGCCAGCTAAGCAGCAGTACTCATTTGCATCTGCTTCCTGTCTAGGAGCTCAGTGCAGCACACAACCTCCCACTCCTGCCCCTAGGCTTGCCACACCATGGGGGAAAGAAAGAATTCCGGCCAAGTTATTCTCTATTCACAAACTCACCAGAGGGCATAAGTGCTACCACCATCCAATGCACAATATTAACCAAAGAATGTGCAATAAAATTAAGATAAGGAAAGTTAAAAACTGCCCAGTTTCATGAAAATCAAAGATAAAGTAATACAAAATCAGATATATCTTGCTTACCAATTGCACATAACTTTCAAAGGAAGATTATTGAGGAAAAAGAAATGACTTTTCATTGATTATGCTGCTTTTGGATAAGCCAATTTCTCCTTGCTATTCAGAACACATTATGCAGCACATATATAATGAAAACTGTGACTTCATGAACAAAAATTATAATTATTATGTAGCAACTCTCTTTGCTTTCCATTATTATTCTTCAATGTACATTTTACAATTCTTTCAGAATTTTTTACTACTTTACTACAATAGTTTTAGAACCTCAGAAATTACTCTAAAACTTTTCATTGTATTTTAGTAACAATTTTTATTTTATTTAAAAAACCATTTAGATAATCTAATTCTCAAAACAGATGAAGTGAGAATGTGTGCTTGTAAGTTGAATCCTTGTTACTGCAATATCATTTCTCTAAACTTAGCTATAAATGAACTTAAAACCCTACCAAAGATTTTGAGAAACCTTTTATTTACTTTTTATATGTATAGGTTGAAAAATCTCCTGGGAAATAATTATTTCATGTATTTTCTCTTATAGTTTTTGTTAAAGGCCTAGCTTTTAACAACTGAGCCATCTCTCCAACCCTCACGTATTTTCTCTAAAGACAGCATGATGACTGAGAAATGAGTATACGGAAATGAAATTCATACATTTTGAATGCATAAAATGAATTAAACACAAATAATTTTGATTATCTTGCTTTTCTAGGAAGGGAAATTTTACTTTGTTGTTCTGCTTACATGCCACCATTGATAATGTAGTCATGTGTTCAGTCAGGGCGAAGCAGAGAAGTAATGAGCTCTGGAGAGCTCACCTAAACAGCTGCACAGCTAACCTGGATGCAGTAAGTGTCTCAAGGAAAGCTTACGACTAATCATTGAAGTGTGCATATTTGTGAGCTTTACAGAAAAAAGCTTGGAGGATTTACTTGTATTGTTAGACAAATCAAATGGATACAACATGCATATCTTGTCATCACTAAGTGAAAGAAAATAGATTTAAATTAGAAGATATCTAAACTACAAAAGTCTCTGTTTAAGATAACTTACAAGTCTGTTAACTAGCAATCCGCAGCTGGGTTTCAGAACCAACATCACAGACGGTAACTGAAAAGCCAGATACCCATGAAGACTGCACTGCTGTTTAATATAAAAACAGCTGGATCCCTAAGTCTGTTTGGATCAAAAAAGCACGACTTGCTGAGTGGGATTTTCAATTTGGTCAGATAAGTACTCCAAAGCTGAGCTGCCTCTGAAATACTAATGCCATTCTCCTGCAAGAGTTAACATGTTGTCTGTGGTCGTTTAAGCTGTGCATTCTTCACCTGGAGAGCAGGACAGTATTGAAAGTTGTGATGACCCCTTTGGAAATACAAAGCGTTGTCCTGAATTGACAATGAAAATGTGGCTTACAGAACTGGAAAAAAATGGCAAAATTGAGACGGGGCTTACGTTTGTATGTCCAGGAACGTGTTTTTGTTGTTGTTTTCCTCCTCCTCCTCCTCCTCCTCCTCCTCTCGCTCCTCCTCCTCCTCTCTCCTCCTCCTCTCGCTCCTCCTCCTCTCTCCTCTTCCTCTTTCTCCCCCTTTTTCTTCTTTAGCCCAGACCTCTGCTCTCCCCCAGAATATATATTAAAATCTATGAATATTTATTTGTTTGTTTATTTATTTATGCTTTATGTGAGAAAAATACGCAGTATTTCAACTTTCTTCCTTCCACTATTCTTTGTTGTTGCCTGTTCTTTCCTCTTCTAATGTTTTTCTTTCCCTTTTTTGTTTCTGTTTGTGCATTCATACAGGTTTTCTAACTTTATAGATTCCACATAGGAGATAAAGCATGTGATGTTATGGAAATTTTGTGATCGATTCCGATTCTGTCATTCTCTTACCATTGACATCATCTCATTCCTTATCTCTAAGTAAAATGTCACACTGTATCTGAGCCAAATTTTCTTCATTCATTCATCTGCTTATAAACTTCTAGACTCCTTCCAGATCATGGCTATTGTGACTAGTTAAGCAATAAATAGACATGTGAAAATATTCCTGTGGTTTACTGACTGAGAATAATATTTTATTCAAAGATATTGGTATTGTGGTGGATTCCATCTGCAAACAATAAAAACTTGTTTCCAATTTATTAATACATTAATATCTGTCTCGGTTATATCTTTATTGCTGTGAGGCAACACCATGACCAAGATAACTCTTATTTAGTTTAGGATGATTTACATTTTAAGAGATTCAGTCCATTATAAACAGAATGGGAAGCATAGCAGTATCCAGGCAGACATGGTTGTATAAGAGCAGAGAGTTCTGCCTCTTTGTCCAAATGCAGTGGTAGGAATCTCTTCCACCCTAAGTGGAGCTTAAATAAAAGACCTCAAACCTCAACCCCACAGTGATGCAGTTCTTCCAACAAGGCCAATCCTACTCCAACAATTCCATACTTCCACAGTGCCACTTCCGATGGATCAAGCATATTCAAACCACTAAAATATTTAAAATTTCAAAATTCTATAAAATGTTATTTTCCTAGAGTTTCTAAATCTAAAAGTGGCATAAATGTTCTCCACATTATTCAATGTCCATGTAATTACATTCAAATGTGGAAACAGAAACTATTCAGCATCTCTCAACACTGCCCCTGATATGGTCTAAAACAAAGACAAAGACAAAGTAATTACAATGCTTTCAGTGAGAAACTGTGGTTTCAAACAGCAGTAACAACTGTGATCAAATTCTACAGAGATGTGGCAAACATTGTAATATAAGGATATATAGGAAAACAAAACAAAAAGACTTCCTAAGAACTTTGTCATTTTATTTGATTAGAGTCTTGTTTTCTTGATTATATTTAATGAAATTTTGTAATAAATTATTCAGGAAGGCAGGAATAGACACTAAACTTACCCGCACTTTTGCCTTTTGTGCCCAATCTTGCCTTCCTCCCATAACTGTAAATTCCATTTACAACACTCTCCACTATAATTTAATCATAATGGTATGTTTTGGATTTATTCAAGTGGTTTCTTATATGATGACCACAAATTACCCATTTCTTTCTAAATTGAATGACTTTGGAAGCCAATTTTGCTGTTGTCAGAATAGAAAACAGTATATATCTGTCTCCTTTATGTAGTAGGTTTGATTATTCGCGTGAACATGAGTCCAACTCAGTGACTAATTTTTGACCCTTTGTAGTTCAGTCTCCTCAGTTGTATTAGTAACTCATACTTTGCCTGTATGGTCTTTGCCCCATGATGCTCTCTCAGCTTTTTTCACGAGTCTCTGCCTGTCCTAAGATATCAGTTCTCAGAGGCAGAATGTGTTCCTCTCCCTATATCATTGCTTTGTAACAAGCTCAGAATAGACCCTCATGTATCATGGGTCTTTAATAAATGTGTCTTCTTTCATTAGCAAACATGAATTCCCATCTCCAGTGGAAGCACATCCACCAACTCATTGCTATATTTCATGCTTTATAAAATGTAAATGAGTGTGCAGACAAGTACATTTTATTCTCTCAAAATGAGATATTTCTACTCTGCAAAATATGTAGCAGCAAGACTGGAAAGAACTCAAATCCTCATTTCTTACATGTCTTCACACATAGTGTTTTCTACCCATAAGTGTATTTGTTTCGTGATTTAAATGTATAATAAAACTGTCAAAGGGGTCAGATTAAAGTTTTCCCGGCTGTCCCCTCTCATTTTATGAGTACACGTCGATATATGTATGACACCCAGTGTCAAGAGAAGCCTGCAGGTGAAACTATTCCTTAAGTGTTAATAAAAAAGATCATCTCCCCACATCAGTCAGTGTTGCAGTCTTACTCATCCTTGGCAACGCATTTTTATTTTTCCATGCATATGTATTTTGGTCACATTTAATCCCTCCTGGAACAAGTCAAGATATGAATAAATACATAAAGAACACTTTGAAAGCGGAATGTAAGGATGTTCTGGCTATTTCAAATCTATCCTGATGGCTTCAAATAGATAGATTAAAGGAGAGTTTATTGACCATATACTAGATGAATGGTATCTGGGAATTAAGAAACACCTTGGTGGCATGGAGCGAGAATGATACCAAAATAAAAATTACATACATTCATAATCATGAGACTTAACAAGGAAGCCGTCAATATCAATATTTGCATGTAACACATTTAAATTCTTATTGGAGTTGCTTTTCTGATGATGACATTTGCAACTTAAGCACATACTTCGTGTGAAGTTGTCACATTCATTCTCCCAGAATCCAGAGCAGAGATTGCTTTGGGCTTTCCATTTGCCTCTTCTATTTGTAGAAGCTGATAATCCAGATCCCAAATTAGCCCTGGACAGGTCAAATGCAGGCTCGTCATTAGATCAAAATACTCATCTGCCAGGGCCTCCTCTGACGCTTGACCGAGTGACCAGAAAGGAGGTAAAAACCTTGGTGAGACAGGAGTAAGGCAGGCAAAATGATCTGGGGAACCATGCAGCTTTGACTAACTAGCAATCAGATTGCTCTTTATTTATTCAGATTTCAGACCAACAATTATACAAGAAGTACAGATTATATCACTTTTGCTTCTGGACATGTGTTTCATTACTCATTACATCCCAGTATTACAAGTTCAGTCACAGTTCTAAAGTATAAATTGAATAGGTTTTATTATCTTTATCAGCCCTATAACTCCAATTCAAAAAACTAAAGAACGTCTCTGTGAAAGCAAATACGTTTATTATAAGACAGCCTGCCTTTGGACTGGCAGTATCTGCAGTTTTAAAGCACTCTAGACAAACCAAGTATCTGAACTACTCTTTTATTTTACACTTTTTAAAACTATTGTTATTTTTTTATAGTCCAGATTTCATTCCCCTCCTGGTCCACCCCTACCCCCCAATGTTTCCACATCCCATATCTCCTTCCTGCCCTCCTGCACTCTCCAGCCCTGCCTGTCTCCAAAAGGATGTCCCCACCCCACCCACCCCACCAGACCTCTAAATTTCTCGGGGCCTCCAGTCTCTTGAGGGTTAGATGCATCTTTTCTGACTGAGCTCAGACTCAGGAGTCCTCTGCTGTATATGTGTTAGAGGCCTCAGCTCAGCTAGTGTATGCTATCTGGTTGGTGATCCAGTGTCTAGGAGATCTCAGGGGAGCAAGTTAATTGAGCCTGCTGGTCCTCCTCCAGGTTGCCCTCCACCTTAGCTTCCTCTAGTTTGTTGGGTCTTTTAGGAAGCAGTCATGGTAGGTCCCTTTTTGAGAATGCACAATTGTCTTAGTAATTGTGTCAGGTCTTGGTGCCTCCCCTTGAGCTAGAACCCACTTTGGGCCTGTCACTGGAGATTCTTTTCCTCAGGCTTTCTCCATTTCCATCCCCGCATTTCTTTCAGACAGGAAAGATTATGCGTCAGAGCTTTGACTGTAGGATAGCAACCCGGTTCCTCACTTGACTCACTTGGTTGACATGCATATATGAGATTGTCACAGTAACAACAACAACAGCGGCAACAAAATAACAACAATAATAATAATTGAAAGAAGCCCGTCTTCTATTTGTTCCTTTCACCACTCTGTGTCCTGATCTTTTCTTTTACCCTGGAAGTGTACATGATACATAATATCATGCTACCTTCCTTTTTAGGATTACATTCCGAATTTCTTCAACAGGATATTGTGAGAAAAAGTTGGATAATTATAATCACATAGGCAAAGGGTATTTATTTTATTCCATTTGTCCTATGATTATCTTTTGGATAAATGATGGGTCTTATTTCAAGTTTTCTCTCCATGAAAATAATCTCTATCTTCCTTGCTCTTTTCTTTCATGTCAAGGCAGGTTTGTGCCATTCTTATATTCAATATTTATAGTCCATGGAGATACCCATATGTCCTTGCTAGGATCCATACTTCTTAAATTTGTTCAAATTTAGGAATAGAGTAAACTAATAGTTTCTTTGAGAACCCTAATAACACCAACGTGATTGAAAATACTAAAAAACAAATTCTGAAGAACAGGATGGATCCAGGTTACTTACTTATTGAATCCAGTGAAAGAAACAATTGATTAGTCCACGATGATTGTCATGTCTGTGACTGAACTGATAAAATGAATGGTTGTAGAATTTACCAATAGGCTGGAGCATGTATGTCAGTTCTCCATCATCTGAGGTGCCATGATAACCTCCATGCCAATAACATGAAGACAGAACATGAATATAAACGTAGAGAGATTGTTTGATACAAAAATTTGTTGAGTTCTGGCATAAAAGATAGGAGAGAATAAAAATCAGTGGCAGCATATTAAGTATAGTCAGTAATAAACTCTATTGCTTAAGATTAAAGATCTTGTTATAGGGCAGACTTTAGTTTGAATTCATAGATAAGTTGAACAGTGGTCTGGTTCTATACACTCTCATTTTACTAAGATCTTGTAAGTGAGTGTCTTAATAACAATATATATATATATATATATACTTACATAAAGTTATTTATCATAGAACATAAAGCATATCAAAATGACCAAATGCATTTATTCTTCTTTACATATTGAAAAATAATTGTGTTATTTTTTAATATATATTGTGATCATATTCACTATACTTATTCAACAAAATAATGTAGAACTTAAATAAGATAATGAAAGCAAGTATTAAATTTTTATATTTTGAATATACATGACTGCAATAATGAGAAAATCTTTAATTTTCAATTTAAGAATAGAAAAGAGAAAAACTTCTCACTTAACTGAACATGTATCAAATATTAATGATTTTACAAAGTAGAGAGAACTTGATATTGTTAACATAATTGATAAATATATATATATATGAAAACTCTGTTAAAGCTATATGTTATTTTTAGCATTTGAGCAGATAGTTTTTATATTGTTTGTTTTGTGATTAGAATCAAACTGAATTTTTGATTCAATTTAAATTCAATTTCACTTTTTATTATTGTGATACCATGACTCTGGGCTGAAAATTTATTACTGACTTGCTCAGCTTGCAAAATGGGTACTCATTCAATGTGAGACCTTTTCAGAAGGCACTAAATTTTGATTCCTCTTAGTTCTATCATGACTTTGCACAGGTATCTATATTTTAGGGCTTGACTCCATTTAGTATGAAAAATAAGAAGCAAATATAGTTACATTGAGAAGGTTATTATGACCAAGCCAGGTATTGAAATTTGAAGGAATGCAGTTTGGATAGAACTCAATCGCACAGTGTAACATTTACTTTGTGTTTAGAGATTTGTCTTAGGGACTTACCTAGGAAATGAAGCAGGGACTATGATGAATACCTTGTCAATATCTCCTATAGCTGGGATTGAAAAAATTCACAGCTTAGTAACAATTGTTTTGGGGGGTTGTTTTCTAGTTGATGACATATCAGCAGATAATGTAACATTTCTGCTACCTCTTTTGGCCATGAACACATAGTTTACCTACGTTCTCTTTAACTTCTTCAAAATCAGATTAAATAACCAACACTGAAACTAAGATTATATCACCCTAGGATGGAGGAGATAATATATATCATTGGAAAGTGGAATGGCCTGTATACTTTAAAAGTAGAATGGTTGAGCTTTTTTTTTAATTCTTTATTTTTATTTCAGAAATACATCTCTTATACAAACCAAACAACAAAAGACACAAAATACATAAAAGACAAAATCACATATCTCCTTGATTTCTCTTTTATACTGTGTAGAATTTAGGGTTGTGCTCTACAGTATGTGGGAAAGCAAATAATATGATATTCTACCGGCACTTTGAACATTTGTATTCTGAACATTGAGCTAAGAATTCAAGCTATAAAAAGTAAGTAAAATATAATAGTGATTCTTAAACTTTACCAGGAAGAGAAAACACTTAGGTCAGAAAATTCAGTTTTTACTGTGAGTGCTACAAAAAACAGTATTTTTCAGTGCTCTAAGATGAAAGGAGGAACCTAATATATTGTTAAAGATTCTCTGAGTTGTCAAGAAAAAGTGTTTCTCTAGTTTTGGAATGACATTAGCCAAACATTAAAATATGTTATGTACCTGCCTATAAGAATTTGTTTGGAAAATGCCTGAATTTCACTGAGTTGTTTGTATGAATTGAAACTGTGAAGAAAGAAAACTGCTTCTCATGTGTCAGATAAAGAAAGGACTGGATGGAGGAATCTTAAACAGAATCGTGGTCCATTCCTTCTAACATCCGTTCTTTGGATATGGTTTATTCTTTCTAAAAATTTAAAATCTCAGCCATTTATTCCTGTCCTATAATGTAGAGTTTCCAGGCTCCTGTGTTTTCTGCCTTGTTGTCGATGTGGCCACTGATGTCAAGGACACCACTGGTACTTCCCCCAGTGTGGTAAATAGGCAGTAACATTTCAACTGAACATACACACTGAACTGTCCAGCCCACAATGATTCATATTCACGCAAACCATGAATTTTGTTGAAGACCAGTCATCCTCATTAAATTCCTAAGAACTTTCTGTGTTAGAGAATCACCTAAAAGTGTCACTAGACATGTCAAGTTGTCACTAGACACCATTTGCTTGGCTGCCACCAAGAGTTTGTCCTTACCACCAGAGATTCTCTTGGATATTAGAGCTACCAGGATGACTTTAGTCCATCATTTGGACAATCATGTGAGTCAGTCTGCCACTTGTATGAGAGGTGGAAATCTTTTTATTTATTTATTTATTTTTATTTTTTGGATATTTTTTATTTACATTTCAAATGTTATCCCCTTTCCTGGTTTCCCATCCATAAACCCTCATTCCACCTCCCCTTCCCCTTCTTCCATGAGGGTGTTCCCCTACCCATCTACCCACACTTTGCTGCCTCCCTGCCCAGACAGGGAGGAAATCTTAATCAGATATTTCATAGCAAACCAGGTCATGACCATAGCTTGTCATTTCAGACAAAAACATAGTGCTGGTAAAGGCAAAGACCACATATTTTACTAGATGGCCTGTGTCAGATCCACAGGAAATTCCATTTGTCCAAATTCCAAATGTCCTAGGGACAAGTGACTTCTAGTGGTGCCTATTAGCATAACAAAAGGCATGCTAGGCTCTAAGGTTCCCTTGGAATCAAAAGTAACTGGTATGCAGCCTTAAGTCCCTGCTTGTATCCTATCTCTTCTCACCTCCTCCCCTACCCTAAACTATAACCAGCCACTCTTTCCCTTTATAACCCTGCTATTTTGGTTATGCTCTCTCATATTGTGAGAACCCGGTCAGAAATAGCAGGTCACCACCCTTCCTGGGGTAAGGACAGATAAGGAAATGGCCTAAACAGGGAACCACCCTACCTAGGGTGAGGACAGAGAGGGAATTGATGGGGGGTGGGAGGAGGGGGGGTGGTGGTACAATGCCAGGAAATACCACAAATTCCACAAGATGAGGAGGACAGGGCCAAATGTAGGGGACAACCTTCCCATTCAAGGTGACCAATAATTTTAAATGATGCTCAGGGTAACCATTCGCAGTTGTCCAACTCAGGCGACTGCTGAATTTCCCGCCAAAATGTTTATAAAAATGTGCTTTGTGAGCTCCGGGTCTCCTCTTGCCTGTGTGCTGGGGACCACAACATACATTGGAACAATAAACCTCTTGCAGATGGCAGCGATTCCGGTCTCTGTGGCCTTATTGAGTGGAAGTCTTCAGACAAACTCTTAAAATATTCTATCTATCTATCTATCTATCTATCTATCTATCTATCTATCTATCTATCTATCTATCTATCTACCTATCTTCCTTTCCTTCTTTTTTTCTTTATTTCTTTTCACATCTGTCTGTCTGTCTCTCTGTCTCTGTCTTTGTTTCTGTCTCCCTCCTCCTCCTCCTTTCCTGCTCTGCACCACTTCTCTCATGGCCTAGGCCAGCCTCCTCTGGCCATGGTTATTCACTACTTTCTCCCTTTTCTTTAGAATCTTCATATAATTCTGCCTCTTCTCTGCCTCTCATATATACAATAAAACCTTTCCTTCAATGATACTATGGAGGAGGTATTTTGTCAGGTTATGCAGCTTGCTGAAGCACTAAAGCCTGATAACTTGGCAAGGATAATTTTTTCAATATACATAAATATCCATAGACCTCAAACATGAATTCTTGGAAAGTATAGACAAAAACATATCAAGATACACCTGTAATTGTACTATATTTCTTTTTATACCTATGCTGGTTTATTTTATTTGTAAAATTAACACATAAATTTTAAACAAAGTGTGCTTTTAGCAAATTCTTTCTCAATGCATGCACCTATTGCATACTCAATGATGTAAACTAAATCAATACTATTTTCACATCTTATTCTGGCATAACAACCCTTACTTTGATATGTCATGACTATATCTCCATGCCAGCTGAAAAGTTAATTTAGACATAGGCATGTCCCGGTTCTGTCTTGATACAACACCATCGAGATTCATGGCATTACCTGACCTTTGAAGGGTAGAGGGCAGGAAAATAAGTAACTGAATTTTTGTGGGATCCTTCAGCTATGTCTTCAAAGGAGTAAGGCCATTCAGGGTCCTTGTGATGCTCTCTCATAACAACTCTAGGATTTTGTGTTGCTACCACTTAGTGATGAATTGACAGAAGGATCTGAAGTTTCATGTAAGGACCATCAGGTATTATACTGCAGAAAAGATCGCACAGTTCAAATAATGTCTAACAGTGCGCCAAGAAATTATTGCTTACTTGAGAAACAGAAAATTTTCTTCTATTCAGTCATCAGACTTATTGAATGGAATTCATTCTTCATTGTTTATTGTATTCTGCTTACGTAGACTCAGTTCATAACTAATTTATTTTAATGATATTCTCATTAACAAACTTCAAGGTAACACAGATTAACTGTCATAGCAGGATCAATAAGCTGGAAGAGGATAGAGTGTCCATCTTCTCCCAAAGGGTTATCTGGCTAGAATTGATGATGAAGGCATGGATTTTAGAATCAGTCACATGCTGGATGTAGTAGTGACTTTGCAGCATGGATGGCCTTTGCAGTCAAGGAACAGACATGTATTGTGAGTCCTTGTGCTCAGAGTGGTTATTAGAGGTGTGCTCCCATCCGTTTGCTAGACAAGAACCACAGAAAGGTGATAAAGCAAAGTAACAGATGCCATTTGAGAGAGTACAATGCTATTTAATCATCTATTTTCCAATGCACTAATACTTCGCTATAAACATATAAGACAATTTTTATTACTGATTTTGATTTTCTCTTAACATTTCTGCTATCTATTTTAATTGTGCATTTTGATGTATATGCAAAGGAAGCTTTTTGGTTGGGGAGGGGAGATTCTTTAATTTCTGAAAGTTAGAGATTCTCTCTGTCTGTTTCAGTACTTCAGGATAGCTGGTTTACATGCAAGTTCTGGGATATAAGTGCTTGGAATTATAAATCACATTTTGCAGGTAATTGACGAAGGACAAAAAATTTTAAAAAAAGACAAAAGCATAAAAACATAAAGTAAGATTCTGATAATATATATTATCATATCATACCTGTCATCTTAATAATCTCACTTGCCACTCCTTATGTATGGTCCATATGCTTAGGATCTTTTATTTCTTCATGACACTCCCAATAAATTTGTCATTTAATCTTTACTTCTATGATTTTGTCGAAGGGAGGTCACAATTTCCCTTGTGTATTTAACTCATTTCTTACCTTCTCTAGTGAACCCTCTTATTTTTCCTCCTCCTCTCTCCTGCTTCAAATGAACAATCTCTCTATAAATGGACTAGGATCATGACCATTAAAGTACAATCTCTTTTATGAAGCCATTCCATTTTCTCCAAACAACTCATCTTGGTTCATTTTACAGAAAATGGACCTTACAATATTGTCTACATCCAAAATCTAGATTTTTTTCAACATTGCTTCCTTTGAAACATATGAAATAATACTTTCACCTCTGACTTTAGCAAGCCTGTTATTATTGGTGTCGCAGTAGGACACCACAAAGGCCATTGTCCTTTCTCCCTATTCGATCCATAGCAACATTTGAAATGGAAGATTTTTCCTCATTTAGAACATTTGTTCCCAATGCTTCTGAGATTCTGGGATCCATTTTCTGTGGGTTTTCCATTTTCATTCCTTATGAATCGGTTTTCCCTGGTGTTCACTGTTGTAATACCATGGAACTCCATTATTGGACATCTCCTCTGTTTATGTGTACATATGTTTGTATGTGTGTGTGTGTGTGTGTGTGTATTAATAGTTATTTTTATCCCACCGTCTAATTCTGAGAAATAGATTAGTTCAATGACCTCCAAATTTAATTTTTATTTGAATATTCTTTTAGAATAACACTTACCATTTGCAAGCCAGAATGTCTTAATTTTTCAAAGTACATGGAACATTCATTATTTTAGAAAATTGACTTACATATGTTCTGTATCTAGGTCTTTTTTGAAATGTCTTATATTTTCATTTCTTTCTGCTCTGACTTAATATTTTTTTTGAAGTTTATGTTCTTTTGTATTTCCTGTGACCTGCTTCTGCATGAACCTCCCATTTAAAGTGAATTTTTCTACTTAAACTCATCAGATGATCTATAATCCTTTGATTCAGAGACAATCAGAATTTTCACTGAGGTCGATAGAATCTGTGCTTGAGTGAGGAGAAAGTGATCAGGCCATTACATATAGCCTTTGTTTTCTAATTCGAGCTTATGTTTCTTCCGGAGGTGGTATTATGTCAATGAAAAACGGAGAGTCAATTATCTTCAAACAAGATCCTTTCTTCAGTCAATAAAGAACATTTTCCCTTTTCGATTGGGAGACATGAATTAAATGTTGGCACAACATTCAAATACTCATCACTCTGTTAATGAGGGTATGTTTTTCTTTCTATAATCCCAAAGGTTCTGGGACATGAAAACAACAAATATAATGCATTCACTGTACTAACATGACAAATGCTTTTAGATAGCCTTAACTGCAATCCATAGTTATCGACTCAAGAATGTGCTACCTGTCATCTCAGAAGCAACAATGTATTTTCTGGGAGAGTATAGTTACGGTTCATTCTCAGTTCATCATTTTACTCCAAGTATTTTCCGAGCTTGATCTTTTCTTAACTTCTCTGCTAAATTTTTGTTTTGATTTGATCAATTCAAAATTAGGTTATTGTATTAAGAAGAGAGTGAATAGCTGATAAGTTGATGCTGACTCTAAAACAAGTCATGAATTCAAAGGAAACAAGAGTTCAACATTCTCCTCCATTTATTCAGTACATTTTTAAGTCATTCATGACTTAGTGGTACTTTCCTTAATTGCTGAATAATTCGATCATGCTAGACTTATTTTAAGGTCTCTAACTTCAGTGGAATATAAATTTAGCTTAAAACAGCACCTGTCACATTGGTTGGAATGAGATACTGAATTCTTGGATCACTACCCGCTGCTGCACACTGGGTCATCATAATCAAAGTAAGAACTCTTACCCTTTCCTAATATGATAAAGTCATTACTGCTTGGCAGTTAATTATTTGAAATACATCAATGACCTCTTAACTCTAATAACTGGAAATAGTAAACAATTGCTTTGGATGAACTGTTTTATCTCATTCAATTGTTAATATTAAAGGAAAGTTCTAGGATTGTTGATTGAAGCACTAATATGTGTATTTCTTCATTTTCCTTCAAAGAGAACTTAGAGGTCTTAAAGATTGCTTTCCAATTGACCTATAATACCCATGTGAATATATATGTGTATACATTCTTCTTGAAGAGCTGTGTTATAAACAAGTAACACTGGCCCTCAGGATTCTGTATCCAGTTGTTCACTCACAGCTGAAAATTAAATTGGAGTTAATGTTAATGTGTTTCTGGGTACAATGTATAATATATGTATATACATATATATGTATATATATAACATATATAAGGTATATACATGGAAACATACACACAAATATGTGTATGAATACACATATTTATAAAACAGCATATATCATATATACATATATACACATACACATATAGTCTATATATATGTGTATATAGATATATTGTATATATAAATACACATACATATTCCATATGATACATATGAAGAAAGAGGTTAATGTGTGGAACCTTTCACCTTAATTATTTTCTCATAGTCTGAATGCTGTAAGATCACACCTGTCCTAGTGTACATGGGATGGTATTAAGCACTTAAAGGAAATGTTCAGCAATAACTTTTTAGGCAATCATTGGTAAACAACAACTGTATTGTTTCTAAGTAGGGAAAAAAAATCTAACTGCTGAGTTGAAATAGGTATATGTACTATGCATCAAACACTTGTCACTCTGAAAGATACTCTTTCTGCTTAAATGTTGATACTTCATTACAGATAAACATTATCAAATATTTCTTTGTCATCTTTTAGTTTCTATATGATCTCATTATAATCTACATTACACAGTAGAAGTAAGTCTTTTGCATTTTCCTTTTTAAATTTTTCTTAAGATTTCACCATTCCATTTGATATATTGCATTTTGTATCTACCGAGACATGCTTCTGTTGCAATGTGATGGAGTAGTCAGAGTAAAAGTCCTTACAGCCTCTTCTTAATCTTCAGTTAAACTTTGAATATTTGAGTATTTGAATATTGTAATGTTTATAGGAACAGTTTTACATGATTTACTTTATTAAGTGAAGAGCTAATGTTTTCATTGGGTGTGAAGATGTATGTGCTTTAAATCAACTAGAGGAAAATTCTTTGAGTTTAAATATTTGAAGTGTTTAAATTATGCATTTTTGTGTTATGTGTCCCAGAAAGTAAATGCAGATTATACACCCACATACAAACTTATGCAAATAAAAATAAAAAGTTAATATCTATCTATATATAGATATGACAATGAAATTACCACGAAGTAGCTGACCAAACTAAAAACTTCAAAGTAATAGTAGAAAACATATATTCAATGAAAACTAGAGAATATCTTTTCTTCAGTGATTTGTGAAATAATGAGAAACTAAATACCAAGCAACAACAATTATTTGCAGCATTGCCGATAACATCAGATACACAAAGTTATGCTTGAATGATATTAAAAGAGATAATAATATAAGTCTATGCATAAGTTCTAACACTGGAGATATACATAGGTAAGAAAGGATTATTAGAGATATATAAATATTATGATGTTTACACTATAGTTTTTAATATATTTCACATATAGTAGCTTATCTAATAATTATATCCTCCTTACTCATCAGGATCCTGTATGGTATTCTAAAATCCTAATAATTCATGTGGTCAGTATCAATTACTGATAGTCCCTTAGACCAGGGTTCATAGGGCCTGTGTGAATTATAAAAGCAACTAAGAAAAAGTATTGTTATGATATTCTAATAATAATAAGTTAAAATCAGGAGTTAGCATAATGTATCAATATTCCCCAATATTATATGAATAGATAATATCAAGCGTGTTTCATTTGAGGAAATAATGAGTACAGATTGAGCTATTCTTTTGAACCCTTTTTGCATGTTAAGATCAGAAGACTATGTGCATGATGCATAGCTAATTGTTAAAAAGTTGATACACATTCTTAAATGGGACAGACACATATATATCAATATATTTACTAATGTTCTAATGAACAAATTTTTCATTGTGACCAGACTAAAATTTTTTGAGTAATTTGTTCACATATTTTATATAAGTTCGTAAGAGTTTAATTATAATCTGGTATGTTTTCAAATATTTTATTAATCCAGAAATACTTTATTTTATAAAGCAAATAAAAGTGAAACTGGAGAGCAGGTAAACTGGCTCATTGGTTTAATGTACAGACTGCTCTTCCAGAGGTCCTGAGCTCAATTCCCATCAACCAAGTCGCAGTACATGACCATCATTAAATCAATCTGATGCACTCTTCTGGCATGGAGATGAACATATAGACAGAGCTCTCAAACATTAAAAATAAATTAATTAATTTAAAGCATTTTTAAAAAAGAAATGAATATAGCCTCTAGAAGTAAATTTATGATATTTTATTTTAAGTATTGTGACCAAAATTCAAATAAAAGTATATATTTTGCCTTTCATTTAGCAAATGAAGTTGTATTTGGGCAAAGGGACAAAGAAAATCATTTGGACATGTATTTGAACCCACAGAATTGAAAATGATTCATCCTGGGAACATCCAAAATGATAAGTTGTCCAAATCCTTACTTTGTTTTTTTGCTCCTCAAGTAATAGTTTTTAGTAGATTTTAATGCAAATGCTTTTTCACTGCCAGATATTTTTACCAGCCCAGTATACTTTTCTTCATTCTAGATTTTTTTGATGCTAAAAACATACATTGCATTGTATGGTACTGGGTCTGGATAAGAATATTTTTATCATTGAGTGGGGATAATGGGTTGGCTAAGAGATAACCACATTCTATGAATTCTAAAGTAATAATTAACCTTGTAAGCATTTGAAATTTATACCTGCGAAAGATCCATTTGACTGTGCCCAGTACATGCTTTTAGACTTTATGAAAAAAATATTCCAAACCTCAAATTCAGATTTGAGAGCCATTTATAAATGTAGGTGTGAGTACCAATAGTATTTAATGAAACTACAGAAGAATTTAGAACAAAGAAGGAAATAACATTATTATTGCCAATTAGAATATGAGATATGTAGAAGATAAGTGAATTTCAGTTGAGTGTACTCCATTATGTCAATTTCTAGAAATCTCTTCCTTTTTTAGGCATAAAAAGAGAAGAAAGCAGAGATGATGGTATTTTTGATCATATATAGAATGATATTTTCTGAAACATTTTTTTTTAAAAAGTCATGTGTTTGTTTCCAGGAATTCATTCTGGATCTATTTCTATATTCCATTGTTCTCCATGTAGATTTTCATGTCAGTGCCTTGCTGATTTTGTCACAGTATCTCTGTATAATTTGAAATCTGATTCCTGAGATGATTTGGAAAAGATGGAACATATCATCATAATAAAAGTTATGTGTAAAAAAAAAAAAAAAAAAAAAAAAAAAAAAGTTATGTGTTATAAACTCCCAGACATCAGTGTACTAAAAAGCTCAATTCATCCCCCTATTTTAAATCAGGAATGAGGCAATTTTTGTCATTACTTTTTCTACATGCATTCAATGTAGACTTTAAATTTAAATAGAAAATGAGAAAAGGGAAGAATAAAAAATATACAGGAGAATGAATTATGTCATACTATTTAAGATCCTGCATGTGAAATCCTAAAACATTTGTGAGATGTAAACAGTGATCAAAAAATAAAGTCAAAATGAGAAATAATCATGAAAAAAATGTTCAACGTTTTAGGCATCAGAGAAATGCAGACCCCAAACCAAAAGTAAGATGGAGCTTGGAGAACGTGGTGGAAGAAGTTGAGAAAGGATAATAAGAGCCAAGGCATCGAGGACATCACAAGTTCAGGGCCCACAAAGTCAAATAAACAGTGGTTCATAGAGACTGAGATGACAATCAGGGAGCCTGTATGGGTCTGAGCTAGGCCCCCTGCATATACGTTATGATTATATACTTTGGTGTTCTTCTAGGACTACTAACAATGGGATTCAGAATTTTCTAGCTCTGACCCTGCCTGCTTTACCTCCTCATTCAGATTTAACATGAGGGCATGTGTCTAGTCATAATTAGTTTCTTATCATACAAACATGTTCAGTTGATAATCATGGGAGAGCTGCTGTCTTCTGAAGGGAAATGGTTGAGGAGTGGAGAGTCTTCTTCACTCATTTTGCTCCTTCATACAAAGGATAGGCTTATATTGTGTATATCTCCTCTTGTGGAAAGGATATGGGGATGGGGCTCGAGACCCCATATGTACAACAATGCCAAGCAACCAGAGCTTCCAGGGACTAAGCCACTACCTAAAGACTATACATGGACCGACCCTGGACTCTGACCTCATAGGTAGCAATGAATATCCTAGTAAGAGCACTAGTGGAAGGGAAGCCCTGGGTCCACTAAGACTGAACCCCCAGGTGAACTAGATTGTTGGGGGGGAAAGCGGCAAGGGGGGACGATGGGGAGGAACACCCATAAGGAAGGGGAGGGGGGAGGGATGTTTGCCCGGAAACAAGGAAAGGAATAACACTGGAAATGTATATAAGAACTACTCAAGTTAATAAAAAAAAAAAGGACTTAGAATAATAATAATGAAAGGAGAGAAACTGAAGTGGGGATAGAATGTAGAACAAACAAAAAACTACACTGCAATTCCTGATCCTCTGTGTCAGAGACAACATAATCAAGAAAATAATTTCTATCAAATAGATGGTAAAAGGGAACTCGTAATCTCTGTTGATGAGTTGTATACTAATCCAGACACTGTGGAAGTCAGAGTAAAGGTGCTTTATAAAATTAAAAATGTATCAATTTTTACAGCCTATCCTACTGCCAAGTATGCATCAAAAGGACTTAAATCAACACACAACAACAATCCTTGCCTATCCATATTCATTGCAGCACACTTCCCAGTGCCATATTATGAAATCAGCCTAGGCATCCATCAAAAGTTAAGTAAGTAAAGAAGATGTGGCATAAATACATGATGTGTTTTACTCTGGTCTAAGGAATGAAATTATGTCATTTCATAGATGATAGATGCAACGTGAGGAATCATAGTAAATGAAATCACCCAGACTGAGAAAGACAGACATTGCATGTTTACTCTCATTTATGGACCATATATGTGTATATATGTACTACATGCCTAGAGTTTGTATGAAGAACAAAACTTAAGTAAGGAAGAAGACTCTCAGGGAAAGTAGGGGTAGAATGTTAGAAATGAGACAGCATGGGGAAGTAAATATATGTTTTAAAGTACATAATACACTTGAAAGAAGTACTCTAAAGAAACCAAGGTTTATGTTCAGTACTATATCCTAATGACAAAGGTATAAGTAAATGAATGGTATTACTTCTAGACCACTGAAGGAAAGTATAAATCAAGCACGATTAAAATGATGTACTAGGGTAAATTAATGGTACATCAGGTAAAGTTCTATGTGTTGAAGATGACCTAAGTTTGATGGTCAGCTCCTTCAAAGCAAAAAGGCGATAACCATTCTAGTATGTTTTCCTGGACCTCCACAAGCATTGTATGATATGTTCTCCCACCACTGTACTTACATGTGAAATTAATAAATAAATGCAAACCAAAGATGTTTTAAAAGTGATATAGGGTAATCTTATGGTTTAATAAGTTATAACATTTTTATATTTTTCACTGTGTTAATAATCAAAAGTGACTCAGAATTTACTTAATTCCCATAAAGAACCATGAGTATATATCTTTTTGGACAAAAACTATTATATTCAAAATAAAATTTTCAGTGTTCAATGATCTAGTTGGTTATCAGTAAAGCCAAAACTTCCTCCATTCCCGAGTAAGCAATCCAATTAGCTTATTAAATATTTTATGATTCTCTGATGCTTCATTAAATAATTATACTTTGTGAAGTTATTCTTTGGACAAGATAAATAATTTCCCATACTTGAAGAAATTAACAGTGTTCAAAAAATATATACATAAAAATACTTGAACAATAAATGTGGAAAATTTACTAATTATAAAAGAACTAATAAGGGGAATATACATTTATTTAATCATTGTTTTTTACTTACTAACTAGTTTAACAAAGATATATTATCTTCTACTGGTTCTAAATAAGGCACTATTCTGCATGTTACAGAACAGATATTCTAGGCCTAGGATTCTGTCAGACTCAATGTAAGGCATACTTTAATAAGGTTATTTCAATTACTAATAAATACTAAGAATAGAACATGCTGAAATAAGACATCACAAAGATGAGGAGTGACCTAGTGAGGGAAAATGGAGGGACATCAGCACAGCAGGGAATCAAGCTGTGGGTCTCCTGGGTTATGTGTGAGCAAGGGATAGTACATTTTGTAAGAACTACTGATGAGTTTAAACATTTCCTTGTTTATTATTTTTTGACTTTTTTACACATGAGTGCAAGGTGTCTTGACCACATTATTTCCTCCATTCTACCCTCCTGGAGCACTCCAACTTACTTTCTCCCAACTTTCCCTTTTTAAGATAATATCACACTGAGTCTAATTAGTGTAGCCCATATGCACAAAAGTGTGGGTTATCCACAGCTGCATTGATGTCTATCAGTCAACATTCTCAGAAGAAAAGTAACTCCTCTTTCCCCAGCATCAGCTTATGGGTTCACAGTAAACTGTGGGACCACAGAATCTGCTTTACTGTCCAACCTGGACTTCTTAATTGCCATGACTTTGAATAGATTTTGTGCAATTAAAAAAAAAAAACAGCTACTGTGACTTCATATGATCAGCAACCATGTAAGATACAGAAGTCATTCATATCACTCATCTGCATGCTAAGGCTCCTTTATTCTCTATTCTTCTTCTTTCATGGTTCTTCCCGAGACTTGGCATAGGACAAGTGTGGCTGTTCTGTTGATGGCTGGGCATCCACAATTGGTTATTCTCGCACATCTAGCAGGAATTATCCACTACTCTTTGCATTAAGAAACTCCATGACCAAGGCTGAGGGCAGTATACATTTATGGAAATTAACATTATAAAGGCAGTTAAACAACATGACATTTTAGCAAAACAACAACAACAACAACAAAATATGTTCTGTTGTTGGATTCATGGCTGCCCTCTTCGTGGATTTTCTACTGTATAGTTCTAGACAAGAATTCTCTAGGCAGCAACTCTAGATGAATTAAGGGCATCAATTAGTTAGCCCCAAAACAGGGACTTTATTGCTCTCACAGAAACAATAATAAAAACAATAACTTATGCTTAAACAGTATATTTTATAAAGCTTAACTAACAACTTTTTAACAAGCATACCATAAAAATGTAACAGAAGGAGGAAGGAATTTAAACACAGAATACTGTGGATTAACTCTAGAACATGTGTTTTTTGTAATTCAGTTGAATGGACAAAAATGATTAGGAATATTACTGAAAATATTTCAATGTTTGAAAATTTACTATGATTTGAAAATCAGAGTACTTTGCCAACATAGTACTCAAAGTAAATCAAAGGTAGGCACATGTCATTAATTTAAGGAAGACTTAAGACATTTTTCACCAAATTTCTGAACATTTGGAGAATAAATAACAGTCAGTCCTTATTTTTATCCAAAGCAATGTGTTCCCAAAATTAACTCCAAATGTCAAAAATTTAATGAATACATCATTCATTTTTGCCTCCAAAAGTGTAAGATAATATGAATATATGAATTATGGAACTATAACAGTGTACAATTGGATCCAGTCTTCCATAAAGATGAACTTTCATCTCATTTTTAAAATATTATCCAGAAAAATCTGTCCCTGTTTTGTACTATTTTTTCTATAGTACTATAGTACTATTGTACTATTTTTTCCATTATTTTATCTAAGCAACTGTCTTTAACTAATTAAAAGATGTAAGAAGAATTAAACTTTAGGAAAAAATAAGACTATACAATGATATGACCTGAGCCAGGAGAATAATTAAAATGGAATATTTAGTTATAAATTGTGCACATTATAATAATTAAATTTGAAAAGCAAAGGACTAAGCTGTAACTCCAAAAAGAAGAAACATACTAAATTGGAAAATAAAATAAAGAAGGAAGGCTTTATTCTGGCAACCTTTGATTTCTGAGTACCTATTTCAAATTCATATAGATATCTACAAACATTAAAAATATAACTTGTGAACTAAAAAAGAAAGGAAAAATATTCAAATGTATACTTGCTCACACTGGTATTATAGAATACTTGGGTGAAGTTCAAATTTATTGGTTTTGGCAAAGAATTTTGGAGTTTGCACACCAGAGAGGGGCAGTTAGCAATTGTAAGCAAGGATTTAAGACAAGGCAAGAAATCAGCCAGGGACATTGAGTCAGTGAGCTGTAATTGCCATAAGCTTCCTCAGAAAGGATAGATGGCCTTTCAGACTCCTGTTCTCAGTATAAACATTATTTATGTCATAGGATAAACATGTTGACACCTGTTGGAAATATGAATACCCATAGCTACTTATCATCTCTCTTTCTATCGGATACAGAGTCAGAGAGCTATCCTAACCCAGATTGAGGTTGGGGAAGGGAGAAGAGGGTGGAGAACCATTGATTTAAACAAGTTTGGGTCAGAGATGGAAGGTTTCCTCACTCTCAGAGTCTGCTTTCAAAAAATTTTAAGTCGAATATGCTGATTTACCTATATAGTGTTTATTCCTTGAGTGCATGATTATACAAAAACCTTGGGTTGGGATGGAAAATATTATGGTTTGTCCATCATACTAGGATGTTGTAGCAGGCAAAATAAAATCTCCAGGAGGCATCACACTGAAGACATACATAAAAAGAAAAGAAAAGAAAGAAAGAAAGGAAGAAAGAAAGAAAGAAAGAAAGAAAGAAAGAAAGAAAGAAAGAAAGAAAGAAAAAAAGAAGGAAAGGAAGGAAGGAAGAAAACAAAAAACAATAATTGTAGTCACATGTGTAGTGCCTTTTAGTATCCATATCTATTCATTTATAAGTCATTTGTCTAGGTTATGATACAATTCTACACAGAAACTATTCTACAGAATCCCTGCTGGTTTGAACAAGACTGGCCAACATAGGCTTATATATTTGAATGCATAGTCATCAGGGACCGAAACACTATGAAAGAATTAAAAGAGTTAGGAAGTGAAGTGTGGTATTGTTGGAGCAGCTGTGTCCTTCTTGGAGGAAATGTGCCAGTTTGGCTAACAAATGCTTTATTTTGTATGTTTTGCCTTTTTATCTTTTCATAGTAGTGGAATATTAAATGGACATCTATACAACGCTGTCAGTGTAGAAGAATCAAGGCAAATGTAGCTGAAATCTTTTGGTCTAGAGGGCAGTGAGAATCAGCATCACAGACCTACTGTTTGGACACAGATGGTAAACAAATTATAGTGTGAAATACTGAACATTGGAAAATGTAAGTCTACGACAATGAGATCAAATGGAAAACAGCAATTGTCATGTTGGCTACACTGTGGCTGAAATGTGTTTAAAAGATTCTTGCTGTGTAATCAAAGAACAAATATATTTACAAACTAATAATATATTCTCAACAGTAAAAGGAAAATGACAGAATTATATTTTTCTTTAATTTAGAGAGAAATAAATTCTTTTGTGAAACATTTTTTCTCACATACTATATCATGATAATGGTTGTCTCCTTGTGTTACTCCTGGTTCCTCCTCCTCCCCCTTCCCTTCGATCAGAATCTGATTTCTTTTTGTCACTCATTAGAAAACTAACAAAAATAAAATAAGATAAAAGAAAATGTCATATCTGAATAGGAAACAACAATAAATGGTAAGAAAAGACACAAGAAATAGATATAAACTCAAAGGTCCACTTGCTTCTACACAGAGGAATCCCATAAGAACACTAAACTGGAAGCCACAGTTTAGACAAAAAGGGTGTATAAAATAGGGCAAAAGGTAAGGAGAAAGAGAGATGTAAATTAAATTGAAACTATAATAAAATTACCAAAAAGTAAGCACTCACAGGATATTACAAACAAAGGAACTACAAACAATTCCATTGATTCAGTTTCCTGTTGGCATGTATTGCTAGACATGCAGCCTACACTTAAGAATCAGTACTTTGTTTTCTCAGTGAGATTGCCTCAAAGAAGGTGAAATTTTCATTTATGAATGATTATTAATTAAAGATTGCATCTAGATTAGTGATGGTGGCATCTGTCCTTCTACTTCCTACTGCACTCGGTGCAGACCCTGCAGGCCCTGTGTCTGTTGCCGCGGTCTCTTAGAGTTCTTTTGTGCTTGGTTACTATTGATTTAGAGTGCCTCTATTCTTTGTGGGCTCTGTCCTTTCTGGATCTTAGAATGCACAGTTTCCTGAGTCCTGAGGTGAGGAATTTTATATTTTTCTAAGATCCCTCACTCTCTGTGTATTGGCTGGGTGTTGGTCCCTGTATTTGATTCATCTGCTGTGGAGGAAGCTTATCTAATGATGGCTAAGTATGGAATGGCCTATGAGCAAAGCAGTGTCACTCAGGGTCATTTTGTTACTACTTCTTTTTCTATTTGATTTAATTTTATCCTAAATCAGATTCTTGATCTAACAAGCAGTGCCAGCATGGGTTTAATTTCATGGAGTGTTCCTTAAGACAAATCAGATATTAGCTGGTTACTCTGACAAGCTTTGAGGAACCTTTTTTAATGTATATATTTGTGGCTGTTTTGGTGTTTTTGTTTGTTTTCTTTCTTTCTCTTTTTTTGTAGCATGCAGAGTTCCTTACTATACCAAAGAGACTAGGATCTAGTGGTGAAGGCTTTAAGTAGGTACCAGCTCTTTTCTGTTTGGAGAGCAACCTATTGTCCTTACATCAGCTTGCGTTGTTTGTAGATTACTATGGGATCCCTTTGGTCAACAACTAAATTAGAAGTATCCTAATCTCAGTACTGCAAGATCCATTTGGTGACAAGGGCTGGCCAGTTGTGGCATTGTCTTCCACATTAATTTGTGATTTAATTTAAATCACCTTCGTGTGTGTGTGTGTGTGTGTGTGTGTGTGTGTGTGTGTGTGTGTGTGAGTGCGTGTGCTGTCTGTGTGCGTATGTTTTACAAAGCTTCTTCAGTATAAGGGTTCTAAACTATTCCTCAAATGCTTTTCAATGTTAGATGCCTTCCTCATTCTCTCCTTCATCATGCTTTACCTACTGCCTCCCCACATGATCTTCCATGTCAAGATTCATTAATCCATTCTTCCGTCCATCCATCCATCCATCCATCCATCCATCCATCCATCCATCCATCCACAACTATGTATTCTATATACCTTACCTTACTCTGTCCTTACCTCTGTTGTTTTACAAATTGCAAATTAGTTATCCTTGCCATAGCAGCTAATGCCCACATGTAAGTTAATACCGACTACATGTAAATCTGAGTCTAGGTTACTTCTGTCAGAAAAAAAAGAAATTGATTCCTTTGTGAATTTCATCTTTTTTAATGCCCGAGTGATATGTTATGGTGTAAATGCACCATATTTTTAATACACTCATCTCTTGATGAGTTAATTTTAATTTCAAGCTACTATAAATAGAGTAGCAATGAACATATTTTTGCAAGTGTGTCTATGGTAGGATGCTGTCCTGTGGATACATGTCTCAGAGTAGTATGACTGGGCTATGAGATAGACTGATTACCATCTTCCTGAGGAATCATCACACCGACTCAACAGTGGTTGAATCTCCATCTTTGCATTCCCCTAACGGTGCCTGCAGATTTCCTTTGCTCGGATCATCTCCCTCATGAGCTTTCACTTTTTTATTCATCTTAGCCATTCTGATGAGTATAAGGTGAAATTTCATAATCATTTTGATTACCATTTCCCTGCTGGCTAAGGACATTGAACATTTACCTGTTTCCCTGCCATTTCCATTCCTTCTCTCCTTATATCAGTACTACATTTTAATTGAGTTATTTGTTTTGTAGATATCAATTTTAATTATTCCATTATACTTTTCACATATTAGCCTTGCACATGAAATGTACTTGATAATAACATTTTTCCCATGCCCATGCTTCCTTTTTGTCTAAATGACACCATCTTCTGCCATACAGAACCTTCTCAGTTTTATGAGACCCCATTTATTAACTGATCTAGTGCCTGTGCTAATAGTGTTCTATTCGGAAAGTTTTATTTTTCCTGTACCAATGAGTTTGAGAATATTCTCCATATTTTCTTCTCTTAGGTCCACTGTATCTGTTTTTTATATTGAAGTCTTTGATGCATGTGGAGTTGAGTTTTGTGCAGGCTGATAAGTTTAAAACTATTTGGATTTTTCTACCTGCAGCATCAACAGAACCATTTGTTGAAAATGCTTTCTTTTTTTCAGTGTGTGTTTCTGACCTTTTTGTCACAAATCAGGTGTCCATATGTGTGTGGTTTTATGTATGGGTCTTCAGTTTGATTCCATTGATCAATGTGCCTGTTTTTGTGCTAATAATATGCTTTGGTTTTTGTTTTCTTTTTCTTTTTCTTTTTCTTTTTTTCTTTTTTTTTTCTTTTACTATGGCTCTATAGTACAATTTGTAACATGGAATAGTGATTTGTCTCCACAGTTCCTTTTCATTCAGGATTGTTTCAGTATCCTGATTTCTGTTTGTTTGTTCGTTTGTTTGTTTGGGGAGATTGTTTTTGTGTGTTACTTTCTTTTGTCTCTATGGATTCTCAAATGAAGCTGAAAGATGCCCTTTCAAAATCTGAGAACTATGTTGTAATTTTTGGTGAGAATTTTATTGAATCAATAGATTGTTTTTGGTAGGATGGCCAGATTTACTTTCTTAATAGTTACCATGTTTAGTATTCTAATAATTAATCCATGAGCAAGTAAAATCTTTCATTTTCTGACATCTTAAGTATCTTTCTTCAGTAACTTAACATTGTTATTATACAAATCTTTTTTTTAAATTTCAACCCTTCTTTTGACTATTTTCTTCCATCTACCACCATTGAATGTGATTTATTTTTTTCTATTTAGAAATATAGTGTGCGCTTTGTGTTGTTAGTATAATATTTCTCCAATTATTTTTATGCTGGCAGGCACTGCAGTGAGATTGACTCTTAGAACTTCCTTCATGGCATCCCATTAGTTTGGGTACTTTGTGTATTCATATTCATTCAACATCCATAGTCCCTAATTTCATTATTAATTTCTGTCTTGAAGCATTTTTCATTCAGCAATGTTTCACTCAGTTTGCATGAGTTGTAAGTTTTCTGTTTATTCTGCTGGTTTTGATATATAGCTTTTTCCATGTTTGTCTGATGTGATTCAGGGAGTTTCTTCAATATTTGTATCTGTTGAGATTTCCTTTGTATCTAAGTATGTTGTTAGTTTTGGAGACAGATTATAAGATGGTGAGAAGAAGGTAAATACTTTTTTTTTTAATTTCACTCTTTTTTTTATTTTAGAAATGTTATTACCTATCAAAATTGAATATTCAAAATGAATAGGTTTCTTATGTTCTGATGTAGAGTTTAACATTATATTTCTTTTTCTTTTTTTATCTTTATTAACTTGAGTATTTATTTACATTTCTGATTGTTATTCTTTCCTGCTTCCAGGCCAACATGCCCCCTAACCCCTCCCCTTCTCTATGGGTGATCCCCACCATCCTCCCCCATTACTGCCCCTCCCCCAACAATCACGTTCACTGGGGGTTCAGTCTTGGCAGGACCAAGGGCTTCCTTCCACTGGTGCGCCTTTAGATATTCATTGCGCCTATGCAGTTGGAGTTCAGGGTCAGTCCATGTACAGTCTTTAGGTAGAGGCTTAGTCCCTGGAAGCTCTGGTTTGTTGGCATTGTTGTACATATGGGGTCTCATAAATACTTTTTTTGAGAGGAAAATACTTTAAAAATGTCTCTTAGGCCCACTTAGTTTATAATAACAATTAATTCCTACATGTCTTTTTAATTTTCTGTGGGTGATCTATTAGTGAGAATGCAGTGTTGAAGTCTACCAATATCAGTGTGTGAAGGTAAATGTGTGATTTAAGCTGCAGTGCATTGATGTAAGAATTGCACTGTCTTCTGTGTAGATATTTCCTTGGACAAGAATGTAGAATTCTTCCTTATCTCTTCTTATTAGATTTGTTCTGAAATAAATTTTGTCAGGTATTAAAAGAGCTACACAAGCTTCTGCTTAGGTCCATTTGCTTACAATATTTTCTTCCATCCTTAAACTTAAAGGGATATCATTCTCTGATGTCAAGGTATATTTCTTGGATATATCAGAAGGATGGATCCTCTTTTCACATCTACTCTGCTAGTCTATGTCTTTTATTGGGGAATTGAGACCACTGATATTAAGAGGTACCAACGTAAAGTGCTTGTTGAATCTTTTTATTTTGTTGTTGTTATTGGTTATGGTGGGGGTTGGTAGTGGTGATTTTTTTTTTGTGTGTGTGTGTGTGTGCGTGTGTGTGTGGTGTGGGTGTGTTTTCACTTCATTTGATGGTTTTGTTTTCAATTGTCTATTCTGTATTTTCTTATATGTAGTTAATCTTTGAGATGACTATTGATTTGTAAATAATTCCCAGAATTCAAAATTAATTTTGTTAACCCCCCAAAAAAATTTCTCCCATTTTTCTATTCCTATATCTTTTGTCTGTTCTTGTACAATCTGTTTATATGGAATCCATATGTAGAAAGTTATACTATACCTATATTCCTTATATTAAATGTACGTGGTTGCTGTGTGAATTTCAACATATATGACGTTTATTGCTAAATGCTTAGTTACTTTGGTGGTTTGAATAGAAATGGCCTCCCTACGCTAATATATTTGAAAATGCAGTCACCAGGAAGTGGTGATTAAAAGTGTTAGAATGTATGACCATTTTCAAAGAATTATGTCACTTTAATGGGCTTGGAGTTTTAAAAGTCTGTGCAAGGCCTAGTCTATCTGTCTGTTTCTGTCTGTCTGCCTCTATCTCTGTCTCTGTCTCTGACTCTGTCTCTCTCTGTCTGTCTCTCTCTCTGTCTGTCTCTCTGTCTGTCTCCCCCCCTGTGTGTGTGTGTGTGTGTGTGTGTGTGTGTGTGTGTGTGTGTGTGTGTGTGTGTGTGTGTTTTCCCCAACTCCCCAACTCTAAAGTTGGGCAACATGTATATCTCTTGAAGTTACAATTCCTGCCACTTCAGGGCCTGTAGCATGATGATAACTTACGGCCTCTGAGACTGCAAGCATGACACGGTTTCATTCTCTTCTTTATAAGAGTTTACTTGATTGTGGTTTCAATTCACAGCAATAAAGTAACTAAAATGGACATAACTTCGGTGTCAGAAATAAATATACACTGTTATTCCATTGAGCACTCTATGCTAGTCATGTGTAAAGTAGGCTTACTTCAATTTGCACTGACTTTGGTTCAGGTGACTACGCCATTGTGTTATGTTTATGTAGCACCCCTGTAGAATCTACACAAGTATAATATTCCATGTTCTGAAAAAATGGCTGGCCTCTCCTTAGTTTAGTTTGTAATTTAATAAATGCTTTGCATGCAGAGCATTTATGAGAGACTGCAATAGGTAAGAGAAAATAGGAAAAATACAAAGTGATCCACATTAAGGAAAAACTGGAGTCACTTAAAAGGGAAAGCAATAGATCATGTACAAATGGGTAACATTAACGCAAGTTATGGGCACACTGCTCAAAACAAATATTCCCTAAAGAATTTATAGAACACCACTAATAATTGGAAAAAGACAGATTTTACAATTATACTTAGGACAAGCCACCGATAGAATAAAACACATAGCTTTACTGTCAAGAAAATGTGTGAGACAAGAGAGAGGTTTAGTGGAAATGGAAAAGGGTAAGGGAACCGCAGAGGTCAAAGGATGGAAGCACACAGACTACCAATGAGCTGACTTACCTCAAGATCCTTGGTGCAATGATGTCTACGGAAAATAAACATGTTCCATTCTAAAATTATCATAGAATATAAATGCCTTCACAATCTGTAGACATTGTTCTTAAACTAAAATAACTGCAATTTCACAAGCATTCGTGCTAGATAAGCAATCATGTTATTCTCTTACAGTTTTATTATTTGGAACACACTTAAGAGGTTAAAATTTAGACATAAAATTTTAAGAATTTATCTTTTCCCAGAAGATCTGTTAAAAATTACTAATGAGTGTTTTCTGGGGAAAATATCTAGGAAACAGTAGTTTGCAAATTTAGTTCTGTAATCAGTTTTATATTAAATATTTGCATATTTTATGTTAGAAAATTATGCTCTTTAAACTATTCCAAATCAGTGTGCTTCTAATCAGAGGATATATAAACCTATAATTTCAAGCACCATTGTATAATTTGTGCTGAATACAAAATAAAGGATATGTGATGATTTATGTGCTTTTTTATTCTTCTTTAGGAATCATAATTTTCAAGTTCCAGTTTAAAAGAGCCAAAAACATATATAATAAAATTTATTATTGTGCTGCATGAAAACATGTGTCTTGTATATTTTTCAATATCAAGAACTCCTGTAGATGCTCAAAAATGAAGAGAGTTCTCACTTTTTTTTTCAAAATAACCTTTATACCTTATTGTTTAATTCATAGAATGTTGTAGAAATACTATGAAGAGTTTTGGCGAGGTGTGTAATCTTTAGCACACATGCAAAAGCAGGGCATATTTTCCTGGATCTCTTACTCCAGTGCTAGATAGACTGAGACACAGGTGGAACTTGTGTCTTCACTGCACAGACTAAGCTGATGCTACAAATTCTAGGTTCAGTCAGACTGAGATGTTGTCTCAAACAGTAAGGTGGAGAGTGACTCTGAAAATCACCTGGCATTAACCTCCTGCCTTCACATCCAACTGCAAACACATGTGCACATACTTATAGCAACAAATGTTAGAATACACTCTTACTTATGAAGGACACACAAAGACATTGCACAAATTTTGCATGATATGAATGTATTTTCCTATTATCTAATCCATTTTATTACAATGCAGTATTTGTCTTACTTGATCAACGACTTGGTAAATTTGAGTGTCCAAAGGCTCTGAAGTGATGGTGCCCCATGGCTAACAAGCTGCAATAGAGTACTAAATTTGGTAGGTGATTTTAGAAGTCATTACAAAAGAAGATAAATAATATCAAGATAAGAAATAAAATCCAGTGTGATTTACACAAGAAAGTCAAATGTGAATAATTTGAGAAGAGAAATGGACTTAGATGTAAATCTTAACATGTACAACTACTGAGATGTAAGGATTTGGAAGAGGGAGAGTGAGTATAAATCACTCGCTAACTCAGGAAGATAATAATAGTTGTTAAATATTGTAAGAGCCAACTGAAAAAGTATCCTGCCAATGAGGGGAGGGAACTCTCATGTGATTCAAAAGGAGACAGTGGTCAACCATCACATTTTTCACAGTTAGTTGTTTTTGAAGTTTTGGATTTCCTCAGCATGGGTACATGGAAATTTGTAGATATAGAAGGAAAAGAAAGCAAAACACAATGTAGTGAGAGCAGGAATAGAGGACAAAATGACACACACTAAGGTCACAATTCAACCAATCCCCAAAGCTGACAGGGACATTTACCAAGTCTTAAACTACAGCCATTAGTCAAAACAATCAAGGAAAAAAGGCTAATCTGTATAGTGCTGATAACTAGTTACTACCCAAACTGGAGACAGTGGTTAAAGGTTCATAAAATAACTGTAGCCCAACTGAATGTTCTTCAGTGGTAGTATATTGGAATGGTTTATAATATAATGCTTTTTCATGAATAAAAGCAAAAATGTGTAAGGTAAGAGAGTGAGGGATCTTTGCAGAGTTGAGGTTGAGTAAGGACAATGAAGGGGACATTCAATAGAAAACTTGAAGAACTAAGATCTGGTGAGGTAGAGGAAGCTGTTTTCCTGTGGTAGAAGGAGAAAAAAGTACAGATCCTTGTTATTCAATGTGAGCTGATAACTCGCTTATCAAATATTCCTACATGAGCATAAGTTTGTCTGGTTCTTTTTCTTCTGGATATCATATTTAATTTGCATAATTTATCCTTAACTATCTTCAGTGCCCCAGCTTTCAAGCTCCTCAAAAAGAAAAATAAACTATTGGAATCAATTTTATTATCCACTTCTTTATTTTTCTTATTATGCCTTGTACTAGTGCAACTGACCTAAAATTTCTGTTTCATTTTCACCCTATCTTGGAACAGTATATCTTATGTGTGATCTAGATTGCTTGATTTAAGTACAGTGTTCTGTTTAAGTGTACATGTTTGCATGTGTGTGTGTGTGTGTGAGTGTGTGAGTGTGGTTGCATGCCTAGGTGCAGATGCAAAGGCCTATCCTACTAAAGGGAAATCTTGTTTTCTTTCTTTTTTTTTCTTCCACATAGCTTTTTAAAGCAGTGTTTCTCAACAGCTTGCTACATACTCCTTACATTTAGATTTTCTCCACCCAGCAAGACTCAGGACTCTGCCTAGCTCTACCTTCCCAATTTGGGAACTGCAATCATATTCTACTTTGTCTAGTTTTTTTATGTCATGGCTGGGATTTGAACCCAGTTCCTCAGGTTTATGTGAAAACTTTTTACCAATTGAGCTATCTCCGTGGTTGCAAAATTATATTTTGATGTCTACTATATTATTAAACAACTTTCATGTAACGATGCATGTTTCTTATTTAACCTAACTGAATGAGGGAATCATTGCCTGATATATATATATATATATATATATATATATAATATGTATATATATATATCTTATGATAGTATTTTATTTACTACACCACAATTTTACATTTTATGTACATTTTCTATTCTTAGAAATTTTCATTTTGACATTATATGGACTTGCATTCATTATACAGAACAGCGGATTTTTGTCTGACTTGTAAAAACTTTGTTCCTATTCACTCCAGCTGCTCCCCAACTGTCCCTTTTTTTCTGGGGGGCCCAATCTTGCTAATACCCTTCCTTTTCCCCAAACTAATCCCTTTCTGTCGTTTCTCATTTTCTCTTTCAATATCAATTTAATTTTTTCAATTATTTAAAATGATAATGCAATAAAACAAAACTCCATACATAATATGACTCTAGTTGTATAAAATGTGAAAGGAAAGATTACACTGTTTATAAACATACTAATGCTGAGCGAGGACAAGTAAGAACACCTGATTACATGGTTTGCCTTATGATAATGGCGCTCACACTGAGGGGAGGAGTATTTATGTTACCCAGCTGAGCTGAGTGCTTTCTGTTTTATAAATAGGATCTTGGGCTTGAATACTATTTAACTTACCATGTTTTATAATAAAGATGATCAATAGATGCTTGTATTGTTTTCACATTTTACAGAAAGGAGAAGTGGAATTCTTTGGAAACTGCTACTAGACACTCCGAATCATTTCATTTTTAAAGTTAAATTGCTACAGCCTTGGTGGGTGGCTTTTTATTTACCTTAGCACTTTGTTTCCCGTTTCAGACCACAGCGTAGTGCCTTACTGTTTCATTGTAGATTTTCTTGCTCGAGAGCCTGTATCCCAATGCATATAAACCCTAAATATGTTACAAACAACAGTAGAACTAAATTGATTTAGGCAGTATCTTTGCATTAAAGGCTCCTATTATTTCATTCTTATTTAGCAAAGAGCTTCACGGTGTAGACTTGCCTAGGCATGTGGTCAATTAAAACCAATTGACTTTTCTTAAGTAAGTTCTCCTCTCTGTGTTTACATGAGTGAATTTTTAAAATATCAATAATTGATTTAAATTTCTCATCTTGTTTCCTGTGTTGGATTGAGAGACTCTTATACCCCAAATTTAAATAGTTTTTCTGGCACTTTTTTTTTTTTTTGAGCCTGAATTTATCTTCCAACTTAATATGAGGCAGAGTGTCTCTGTGATCACTCATTAAACTGGTCAACGTATTGCTCACAATCAAACATAAGCCACTACTTAAATGATCAATTGAGAAAATGTCTAACTTTAAAAAGGCTTAGAATCCTTCTTCACCTTGCTGTGATTTTGCATGTCCTACAGGGGAATCCCACAGGGGAATTTTGTTGTTCGTTGTCTGCTCAGGGGCTGAGTGGCTCAGGGGTTTCCTGTACTGTTCATCTATTTGCTTTACTGCATGACTTTTGTGAACCCCATTTTTTCCACTTCTGTGGAAGATGACTCCCCAGCAGATAGGCACGCACAACATGAGCAGAGTCATATCCACTATGAAGTTTACATGATTCCCTTAATCGAAGAGACCAAATAACTAACTTAAAAACTTCACGCTCAGGTTCCTGCTCTCTGGTGTGGAAAATTCAAATGGCAATTTACTCATCCTGTTTTTGGTGATATTGTAATAGAATTATAGGAGGATTTGTGAAGTCAGGATGCCCAAGCATCCTTTGGACTAAAGGGTGATCATAATAAAATTTCTTAATGAAATAATAATCAAGATTAAGAAATTGAAAAAAAAGCATGGGTATAGTCCATCAGTGTCACTTACCATTTACAGATGAATTTTAAGATTCCCAAAGAGGAAAAAAAAAAAAACGTGTTACTGATGATGCGGCAATGAAGGCTCTCATAAGTTCTTTTCAAAACTAGAGCTCTGAGAATTTCATGTAAAGTATTTTGGTCATATTCACTCTGTAAAATTTCCCAGATCTTCGCTGCTTTGCTAGCAATCAGACGTTATGACTTTAGTGTTTATAAACCCATTCATTCAAACCTGTACCTCTCCTGTAATCTTCAGCACTTTGGCATTTTCTGGGAGCATGATCAGCTTACCAGGGATCGCATCCTTAAGGACAATTGATTGCCCTATGAGAGTTAACAACTGTCAGTACCTATTCAGCTCAGTATGAGACTCCATAGCCACCCGTCTTCATGGTTCTGGGCGTTATCTAGTTGAGCTTTTTTTAGGTATCGTCAACTCTATCATAACCCCTTTGAGTTTGTGTGCATCTTCCCTATTGTGTGTACAAAACTCTGATTCCTTGTTTTCAAGATATCTTACAACCTTCCTGTCCCTTCTTCTAAAATGATCCCTGCCTCTTAAGTAAAGAACAGTTTGATACAGAGTTTCCATTTACTTGTAAGTCATTTAGAGTCATTTTCATATCATATCAATTTGAAAGAATAATATAAAAGGGATCCTCCTAGGATCTATGGACAAACTATGCTCCTCATCCACTGGGATGCATAGCACCTTCTAGAATTTTGAAATCTAGACAATTGTAATGACGCATCCAGGCCAGTGTCAGTTTGATTAGTTGTTATTTTTCTCTCCTTATATTATCCCCTCCTACGCCCTGACCTTTTTTTCCCCTCCTTTTTAAGCCCTTCCTGTCCCACATATTCTTATAGGAACAACTACAGATTTTCTCATAAAGTTGAAGATACGTATTCCACATTGTGAAGAATTTAAGTTCTCAAGAATTTTAGTAGAAAGACGGAACATGAAGGCAACAGGCAAATGTTTTTCATTGCATATTTTTTATTGCATATTTTTTATTTACATTTCAAATGTTATTCCCTTTCCCCGTTTCCTGGCCATCACCCCCTTATCCCATCCTCTTCCCCTTCTTCAATGAGGCTCTTCCCCCTGCCCAACCACCTCCCTTATCCCCACTCTTGCATTCACCTGCACCTGGGGTTGGGGTGTGTGGGATGGGAAGGTGGGGGAGGGTCCAGCCATGGCAAGCCAAGGGCTTCTCCTCCCCTTGATCAGGCAAATATTTTTAATCTGTTGTGACTAGAATAGGATAAATTTTCACTGTGCGAATGGGTAAACTTTTATATTTTTAACTTATTTATTACTACTAAATTAGACTAATGGACACATTTTAATAATGAAATAAACTAGCAATTAGAATAAACACCTGGGAAAACACAATTTATTGTAATTTCAAAGGTGCGAACATGTTTTTATGAATCACATATTGAAGATATATGCAAGATAAAACAATACAGAAATGCAAAATATTATCTAACAATGGCAAAGTTTCTGATTTTTTGGGGGGAGACTGGGAACCTGTATGGTGTTCTATTGTTGCAGGAAGTTAGACATACAAATTCTATGAAGAAAAATATCTATAAGCTTGAAGTGGTTAGTTTTGTTAACTTTACATGATTTAAAACCATCTGGGAGTAAAATATAAATAAGAGAATGTTTAATATTTATAGATGTGGGGAATCATATATTAACTGATGTAGAAAAGCCAGCTAGGTGTGGATGAATGTATTCACGATGAAGAGCCCTTCTACCTTTTAAGAATGGAGAAACAGCTAAATACATACATATAAGAAATAAACATACATTTATTTTTAAAATATTTGCTCATGACTGCTAATGAGGTATAACTAGTTGCTTGAAGTTCGTACTTCATCTTCCTCACAATGACACTGTAGCCCAGAATTACAAATTGAAATATACTCTTTTCAACTATACGTTTCTTTCTGTGGAGTATTTTATCACAACAACAGGAATAAAACTAGAACAAAGCTGTGCATAATTTTTTTAAATTATACATACAACCTGTGTAAAACTTCCAATTACAACTTTTACAAAGAAATAAAATTTAGGTATTACTCTAGAGGACACTACTCTATTGATGTTATCAGTGGCAACGTCTTTTTACCTGTCGTGTCATTTACCTAGCATAAAAATCTTGCCCTGTCAGTGTATAAAATCATTGTTCTATTTTTCCTATTTTTAGTTATTTCATGGCAGACATAACCAAACTGTGTCTTGGAATATGTGCTATGCCTTCCAAAGGTAGCAGGACCGATGTTTGCAGGAGCACAACAATGCAGGAGACATGTTATTGAAACCCATCCTCTCCCTTCTGTGCAAAAGCAGCATATTAGGGCATACTGACTTTTCACTCACACATATAAAGGGGGAAAGGTGGGAAGTCCAATATTCTGGCCACATCCCCCAGCCTTAAGTTCTCTTAGGGGTAAGAAAGCATACTAAATAAATAGTAATGAAAGGTAATGGAAACATATTTTCTTCTTCTCATATATACTACATTCTCTACTATACTATAAGTGTAGTTTCCTCATGCTTCTCCCTTTATACCCCCAGTCTCTCTTCTTTCCAACTGTGCCTTCCCTTAGATAAAAGAGAGATGGCCATGTCGGGCACCAAGGGGAGAAGAAGCCATTGGTCCTGCCAAGGCTGGACCCCCCAGTGTAGGGGAATGTCAGGGCAGAGAGGTAAGAAGGTGTGATTGGGGAGGGGGAATGCCTTTATAGAAGAAGGAGGAGGAGAGATGGGATAGGGGGCTTCTGGATAGGAAACTGAAAAGGGAATAACATTTGAAATGTAAATAAAAAAAAAGAGAAGAAAAATGAAAGAAAAAATAAAAGCAGGCCTTGCCGGGACATCAGGAGAGCACTGCATATCAAACTACAACAAGGCCAGGCACATCCCATCACATCACACATTTAGTATGTTGGATACAAGTGAGGAGCCAGTATTTCATACAAGTATTATTTTGCACATGCAAGAAGGAATATTTCTAATGAAGTAAATTGGTTGTGGGTAAAACAAATTTCTGAATCTCTTTCAAATACATTTGAATATGAGTCAAGAAGGAAAGTTAAGTTTCGGAACTCTTGACTTCTAAAGTTTCACTAATGTTGTCTCCCTGTGTTCTTAATCTTCAAGCAGTGACACACTGGCCTGTCAGCATGAGCCAATATCCTATGCCGAGGTCTACACACTCCTTCCTTTGAGCTAAGTACACCTTACGCACTATGAGCCACATGTAGCCATTGACACTGTCAGTGAGGCCGAGCCTGGGCACTGATGTTAAACAGTACAGTGTACAGAATTTATATAAGCCCCGAGCCTTTGTAAAATCTCAAATTAGCTAAACCAGAGAGAAGGAGAATGCACGCTGAGATAAATATAATCACTCACGAAGCTGTTTCTTGGTTAAATTGCTTTATTTAAAAGGCAGGCACCACAGGGAACCAATGCTATAATTTCACTAATTGAACTCTGAACCTGAACTACAGGATTGAAAAAAAAGATGTTTTATAAAGGAGGAAAGATTAAGTTAAATTAAATAAGAGTTTAATTTTTCTTCTGAGGAAATGCGTATTCAAAAAATATTTCTGGAAAAAAAGAAATAAAAATGAAAAAAAATATAAGATATGGAAAATAAAGAAATGTCCTGGCCTGCATCTTAATGTTCAGAAATATGGAACCTGTGAAGTTAGACTCTAAATTCTAGAAAAACAGTAAAAGGTAGCTTGCTTTTTTTTTTTAAAACCTCATGCTCAAGCACCTTCTGGGGGCTAACAGCATGTTTATAATCTGAAACTCGATTGTATAATAAGATGATACTCGTATTGCAATTACACACAAATTAAATTGCTACCACATAAAACTTGGTACTGGCAATTACTAGCTTGTTCTAATATGCTAAGAACAAGCCCTCACTTCAGTTTCATTAAGGAGAAACATGAGTAGTGCATGCCAAGTTTTAAAAACAGGTAATATAAACTCAGAAGGTGCAATTTCTATATAATCTCCACATGGTGGGTAGCATTAAGATGTGAAAAGTGATACATATTGGTATTTGTGGCTATAATTTTTGAAGCCTAATTTTACTTAATTTTTACTTTTTTAATAATTTTTTTTGTTGTTAGAAATGAATAGGAAAACATGTATAGACAAGAAATCATTGAAGGGCAATAGTTTAAAATGATGGAGATTGTTCTTAAATATTAAGAGTAATGGCAGGGTTGGGGATTTAGCTCAGCGGTAGAGCGCTTGCCTAGCGAGTGCAAGGCCCTGTGTTCGGTCCCCAGCTCCGGAAAAAAAAAAAAAAAAGAGTAATGGCAAAATTTGAGAAACTTGAGTTTTTGTAATCCTAAAATGTAAGGACTTTTATTGGACCTAAATGCCAACAGTGTCAAATGCACTGAGACTCGCACCACACTACAGTGTTTGCGAGTCTATTCGCCACATTAGTGAAGCAGTTTTCTAACTGTGATTAGACGGTTTGTTCTGTTTTGATAGTGATTGCTGGTAGGTCTTTAGATAATTGGGTTTTCAAACAATGAAAGAAAGGCTAGATGTCTCCCCCGTAATGTTATGAAGACAGCGGCATTTTAAAATGAGTCTTGTAAGGACGATTCCTAACTGTGGGGGGAAAAAAGGTAGAATAATATCTGAATTTTAGTATTACCAGAATGCAGTTGTTAGCTGTCTAATTTTCCTAAATTATGTCACGGCTTAACCTTGCGTTTGGAGGAATAGTTCATTCTCTCTATTCCATTAACTGCTATGATCTTTGGATTTGTTTACACTTTATCTACTTTCCTTCACTCCTGCCTCTTCACCTCAGCCTACACAGGCTGGAACTGCCTCGGGCTTATTACTGTGATGTAGGAAGTTATTAAAATATGTTAATTTACTTGACTGCAATGACTTTAAATTAAGCCCTTATAACTTTCTGCCTTCCAGGCTGTCCACAGCTATGCGATACCTGGAATAAGATATCATTCCGTGATCAAATAGTTACTCAGGAAAAAAAAATGTAAAATATATTGTTATGGCATTTTTTGTTCATAACTGTGGCCATGTTCACTGTATAAGCCTCACAATTTAAATAAAATTGGAGACATATAACATGCCCAGAATCTTTGTTCTGGGTCAGACCTGTTCCTGCACGCTTTACATACTTTCTTATTATTCTCACTGGTTTTAGCAGAACTGAGTAATGGCAAGGAGATTTTTCAAAGGCATGGGACTAATCAGGAACATGCCCCTCTGTGCTCCCAAGCTGCCGGGATTCAGGGTCAAAGTCCTTGGTTACTGTAATACATGGCCAATTAAATCTTACAGTAAGTACAAAGAGGCAGGTACTTCTTTCTTTAATATGTGCCTGTCCTCCCCCATCTCTCTCTCCTCCACTCTTAGTTAAATAATAAAAGCATTTAAATAATCTACAAATATACAGATGAAGACACGGGAATGTTCCTATGTCATTTTCAACTCTTGGTTTACTGAACTTTCTGTTTTTCCAATAAATGGATTAAAAAGACAACTCTTTTCATAAAAGTAATGAGATAATTTGTTGTGGGTCCTATTAAGAGTGAGCCTAGCTGGAAACACTGATTTAGGTTAGCCAGTTTTCACGTTCTAACATAAAATAAAAAGTAAGGATTTTTCTTTTTGGAAATTTTAGTTGCAACTGTATAAAGTATATTTTTATTACGGCATACCCCTCTCCAAAAGATCAGTAAGATTTCAAAAAAAATGTCCAAGGAAAGAAATATGAGACAATAATTTTCAAACCTCCATTGATTGTATGGTGGAAACCATAGAGTGTTTTGGAGTATTCTGAACAGATTTACCTGACAACCCAAGGAGGTCAACTCAACAGGAAGCCGGCAATTTATGGGCATTCATTGGGCCAAAATACCCTGAGATCTTTGGCTCTGGACTTGCAATATTTCAACCTTTCCAGATTCTGCAAGCACTGATATTTTAATCAGTCAGTTAGCCAGTTCTCGGAGAATGAGTAGTGTTGGTGTCTGTTCTTTCAAACCATTTAGCTCACATTGAATTTCAAGTACCGTGAGCTCTTAAAGTTTCTATAAAAGATTTCTCTGTGTCTTCTGCCCCTATTCAGAGCACTCCAACTCTTTTTCAGTTTGTCTCTGCTACTTTTCTTATGTGTCATTAATTGTGATATACATTCTTTAACCTCTGATGGGAATTGACGTGCCTGGCATAGTCCACAGTATTGTACTGGGGAAAATCAACTTTTTGCATATCGATATTCCCAACTCCTAGAATAGTAAGTTTCCCTTCTGTTTTTATTTATTTGGGACAAGGGCTTGATATGTCACTCTGACTCTTCTGATGCTTCTTATGTGTTCCAGGATTCCTTCCAGTTGATAGAGACCCAACTGACTCAGCTTCCCCAGTCACTAATACATCGCAATCTCTGGTGTATTGTCTAAAATGCCTAATGATTCCACAATACTTTCAACATTGACCTTCACGGGAAACTAGCCTTCTTTCCCCCTCCTTTTATAATCTTATAATGTCTGGAAGACATAAAATATGAGAGAACACAAATGGGAAAGAAAATAGCAATGAATCGCAAAAACTAATTTTGAGGTGCCTTTAAAGCCTCGCTCTTCAGGGTTGTCATGGAAACTGGTATCTCTTTCAGCACCAAAACAGTACACAAATCAGGGTGGTCTAATAAACATTAATTTTATGATCCCATACCATGGACATTATCAATGGTCAAAAACTGAGAGGGGAAAATTGGGTGGATTTTTTGTACTAGCTATTTAATACAATATAAACATTACAAAGTCAGACAAGAATAAAGCATTTGAATACCATTCTAATTCTAGTACTTATGTAAGGCATCCAAAAATGACCAGTTCATATTTATAGCAAGATGAAAAAGACAATGAGAATGAGAAGGAAAAGCAGAGGGAATAGGAGAGAATACATTGGCAACAGGAAAATAATGAAAATAGAAAATCTATAAATATGAACCAGACATCTGGTACATGCCTGAAATCCAAGCACTAACAAAGAATATATCCACAAGTTCAGGGGTACTCATATAGAAATTTAGGTCACTGTAGGGGAGGTGAAACTGTGTCACCAGACAGAGAATTGGTAAGATCGCGCAGACATCCCGGTAATTCTCATAATTGAGAATAGTAAGCGTTAGAATCTGCTCCCGACCCCGTTTGTGTCCTGGAACATATTACCAGGATAGCCCACTAAAAGGATCAGGACAACTGGTCATGTAGCACAGAGCCCTGAGTTTTCCATTCTAAGGAGTTTTCTAGGTAGGCCGCCCGAGGCTTTAGCCAATGAGCTTCCGATCCTGGACATTCCTTCCTGCAAAAGGTATTTAATCTCTGTTTCACCTTGAGTAAGTCTTACACATCAACTTTTCTACCATGAATAAGCAGTTTGGGCATGCACGGACTGTCTCCTTCCTCAAGGACCGCCTTAGACAGAAACCTTTCTCATACAGAGCTATGTCTAAGTTTCCCTGCAGAAGCAGCTTCCATATACTTGGCATTTACCCTGAGCTAAGCCAGATTTCTCCCAACCCGTAGCTCACTACAGGTTCTTGGGGCCTGTTCTTGGCTCTTCAAGGTTACCCATTCCCAGCAGCATATGGGTGCCCAGGAGTATGAAAACCACAGTCTGTGCCATTTCTCACGTGGAGAAACATGGGCTGGGCGCTGGGGTGTGGGGCTGAGGGCTGGGGGCTGGAAGCTGGGGCCTGGGGGCTGGGGGCTGGGGGCCCCATCCTCGGCTGCATTTGGGTTTGACTGAGGGAGGAAGGTAGCCAATCATCCCTGTATTTTGTTTCCCCAAGCAACATTCACATACCTGAGCAGTAGGGCTAACTGCAGACCCATTACTACAACTACACTACACTATATCACACTACAGGAGAAATCAGTTAGAAAATTAGAAGTTTCTTGTTAATGCAAATTAAAAGTGAGTTTGTATTTAGGAGAGCATCCTCATCCTCAGGTTAAACAGTGTTTACAGTGACACATGGAAGAATTATTGTTATTTTGAAGCAACATTATTTACAAAATTAGTATGAGTTGTATTAAAATCTAAAGATATACAAAATATTTACCTCAAAACATTGAAAAACGTGATTCTTCAAATGTGATGGGGTCTCATGTGAAGTATTTTTATAAGCTATCTTACAAGGAAAGACCAATAATAATAATGTTGATTTATAACCTTATTACAACCGCCTTACTCAGAAGCCTTCCTCATACAGAGCGGTGTGTGATATAAGGAACAATTAAAAACAGGTAGGTCTAACCTAGAAAAAGAAAGTTGGAAGGTACATAGTATATAGTATAGTTCCTATTAATGCAGACTTAAATAGGAATTAATGTTACAATGATATGTTTTATGCGGGAAACAAAACAATTGCAAAATAGCTGATTGCTTAAAGTACTGTGTTATTGATTCTTTTTAACTTATTACCAAATAATACTGAAAATAAGTCCATTTACTTTCAATGAGAGTCAGGATTGCTGGATACTATTAAAGGTGATTCTTTTGAGTAAGCTGGATTATCCCCACTGGAAAAATTTACAGTGGTTCAGGCATTGAATGTCTAGAGAATGAACGGATCAGGCAGAGTCAAGCCTGTATTGGAGATTTCAGGAAGAGAAGAGAGTTTTAGACTCATTTACTTATAAAGGTTATTCATCAAAAAGCTTAAGGAATATGTATAAATACTGAAAAAATACAGAAAACAAAAGGGGCTTCATGTAGAATAGTAGACTTTTTAACACCAACACAGACTTGAATGTTTGTAATCAAGATATAATTATAAATATACCTGTCTAAACTCTTGCTGTATTTCCTTCGCTTGTTTAACTTTTAAATATTTATCACTTATTTTCTCATTTTGATCAATGGTTTGTACCATTGTTGTTCCATCAATATTTAAAATAATGTGGCTACGATTTTCAAATTTCTGTTACTTGACAAACTAAACTCAACATTCAAGATTTCCTGTAAAGTCTCCCAGGAAATCTGAAACCTTTTTGAAGACAACCTCAAGCATAAAGGATGGCTAAAGCAGTTCTGTGAGTCTACGTTCATGTTAGCATGCATTCAAATTTGAATGTTACAAATTTAAAGAATGGTATACATCAGAATAATATGATTTGGAGAGGGATATTTTAAACTAAGGGTAAATAAATATTGCAATTTGTGGTGTATATTCATTTCTTAGTTTACAGACTAGAAAGTTTTATAGTTCCAAAACCTAAATGAGATTACCTCAGGGTGGCATAAAGTTGGCTGATGGCTGCTGACAGATCTCTTCCTATATAACAGTTGTTCCACATGCTGAGCCTCTGACATAAATGCTAGCAACATTGAGACCTATGTCTGGCTTTTTCTAGAAATCCTTTTGAAACCAACTGATGTAGTTTAATAATTGTCCAATTTCTGTAAAGTGCTTGTTAGGAAATGAGGTGAGAAAAATTCTATGAATTTTAACCATTATAATATTTAGGTGAAAAGATTTTTCTCTTTTTATGAATATATATGGAATTTATGTTAGCCTAAGCTTTCTAAAATCTAATACACTAAGCATTCCTTTTAACACAGTTTTAAATGAGTCTGCTGTAAAGATTTGACATCCTTGTTAACAACAGAAAGAAAATTTAAACCTCAGGAAAAATGACTTAAAAGACAAAAGAAAATGTACATGTAAAAATTAGGGTTAACTGCTTTAGGGAAAAAGATAATGATGTTGTTTTATATTGTATTTAAGTAATGAGGAGGGACCATTTACCTGGTACTTTTGTGAAGAATGAACTTCTGGGTGAGTGAGGGAGATGTTAATTCACTAACCATTGCTTAGTATCAAATATTAATAAAATATAAGACAAATTTTACATCTCCATATACACCAGTGTTCCTCAGGCATCTGAATGCTTTCCCTTGGTGTGAACTTTCAATTAGGTAGAATTTGATGTTTCTTCCTTTAGTTTTTCATATATAAAATTAATATTGTGATTACTCATCTGTTGTACATTTCCAGTTAGAATGTTTTAGGAAAATCCTTGGTTAATCAGCAATTCAATGTTCATCTTGAAAATAATTTTGCTTTTCTTTAAACATAGTCTGTCACCACCTCCATTTATATTGCTGAATTTGTATTTAAAAACACTGTTTAAACCATCAATGTAGATATCATGCCAGTATAGGCGGGGACAATCATTACCTTATTTTGTTTATAATGTTTGTGCAAGGACTGGCCAATAATAGGTAGTCTCATGAATCCAGTAAGTATTGTAAGAAAGGAAATTTTTCTTTAAAGGAAAATCAACGTACATATAATTGGTTTTATGGATGTATGTTTTTTTAATCTAAAGCTGACATTCTATAAGCTTTGATTAGTGCATTAGTGTGGGTGTTAAGGGATATAGGTATAGTACCCAGGGTAATTATAATCTGTAGTAAAACTCAATTATTTTTCCTCAATGTCTTAGCAATAAGTCAAAGATTGTGATATCAAAGGTCCAGTTTACATGTGCAAATAAATCTAGAACAAAGCTATGGCTTTGGTATGCCTTGTAATCACTGCACAAATTTATGAATGATAGTATCCATTGAGGAATGGTAAATGTTTAAGCATGTTAACCTAGACAACTGTGAGGTTGACATAGGAAAGAACAAGTCCAAATATGATGTAAGAACTTGAATGCAAAGGCTTGCTTCTTGACATAAATTTAAATATGCAAAGTCGTTTGCCAGTCATCAATCATCCTGTCTTAGTCAGTTGAAATAGGCCTAATAGAATGCATTTGCTCAGCATCTGCTTAACCAAACTTATTGGCACACAAACTACTGTCTTAAAATATTAAAAAATAATTCCAATCTGTCATTTTTATTATGGTGATTAAAAATATATGAAAGTGTAGATCGCTCCTGAGAGACACAGCCAGAATACAGCAAATACAGAGGCAAATGTCAGCAGCAAACCACTGAACTGAGAATAGGACCCCCGTTGAAGGAATCAGAGAAAGAACTGGAAGAGCTTGAAGGGGCTCGAGACCCCATATGTACAACAATGCCAAGCAACCAGAGCTTCCAGGGACTAAGCCACTACCTAAAGACTATACATGGACTGACCCTGGACTCTGACCTCATAAGTAGCAATGAATATCCTAGTAAGAGCACCAGTGGAAGGGGAAGCCCTGGGTCCAGTGGACTAGACTGTTGGGGAGGGCGGCAATGGGGGGAGGGTGGGGAGGGGAACACCCATAAGGAAGGGGAGGGGGGAGGGGGATGTTTGCCCGGAAACCGGGAAAGGGAATAACACTCGAAATGTATATAAGAAATATTCAAGTTAATAAAATATATATATATATATATATATGAAAGTGTGTCCGTAAAAAATATTATCTACTTTCCACAAAGCTTAAACTGGTCAAATAATTTCTAAAATTAAATACAAAGAGGATGGACTTTAAAAATTTGTCCTAGAGAGCATGCGCGTACCTTGGCCCTCTGTAGATATATAACAGTTGTGCAGCTTGGTCCTCATATGAGACTAGTAATGGCGGGAACAGGATCTTTCGCTAATTGTTGCCTCCCTTTGGATCCCTTTTCGCCTACTGAGCTCCCTCATTTAGTATCAATAAGAGAAAATACATCTAATTCTACTGCAACTTGATGTGTAAGGGTGTCCTCTTTTCTAAAGAGAAAGGAGGAGTGGATGCCAGTGAGGAGGGGAGATGGGGGACAAGCACTGGGTGTAGAAGAGGAAGGGGAAATGCTGTGGTGATATAAAATAAATAATTAATTAAAAGCAAACCTGCTCTAGATCTAATTGTGTGGTTCAGTGGTAGAATAGTTTCATAGAAGGTACATGTCTCTGCATTTGGTCTCTATCAATAATTTAAAACAAAACAAAAAACATCCCAAAAAGCAAAATGACAACAAAATATCAAACGAACTACAGAAGACTTACCCTACAGTATCATGCAAATTTACCAAAAAGTAAGAGTACTGACCAAGGACCTATGTTGACTGCACACTTAGGCCAGGAATACTCATGAGATTTCTGTGAATCATAGTTGATTTGAACACCATCTGAGGTAATATTTCCAGTGTTTAGATTTTCAGCTGGTATTTGTAGGTTCCTTATGCTCTTTCACTGGTTAAGTGACTTTCAGAATCTTTTCTTTTTGCAAATGCATTTATGATGATACGGACAAATAAGCACTGGCATGTCACTTTTGGTAGCTTGACACACAACTATCAGACTTCTCTTGAAGACAGTTGTTCATATATATTAAAGGAAGCACATGAAGCTTGAGATATTGCATTATATATAATATTACTGAGTTTTCTTACTCTTATAAAGAAGCTTTAAAACCTTTATTATTTCTTTTTATAAGATGTGGTTTGTTTGTTTTTAATTTGTTCATTGTTTTGATACAATAGAGGTGGAGACCCATGTTACAGAAAGCTCGTCTAATACTTAAAAATCAGTTTATATCACATAGAAAGAATGACTCGATGTTGTATAGATAATGTTACCTGTCAACTCTGTAATGGAAACCCAAAACACAGAGACACAGAAGGCAGAAGAAATGGTTCAGTGGTTATAGATTCTGCTTTGGTTGGTTGGTTGATTTGTTTATTTACAAGACCCTTTTCTGACCTAAACACTTATGTTATAAGGAGTACCTCCAACTCGAAGGGATCCAATACCTTCCGAACTTCACAGGTTTCTGCTCAAAGATGGAATGGATGCACATACCAACAATTAGACACAAGCACACATTCACTGCAAATTCAGCATTATGGAAAAATGAATTAAAAATATATCTATACAAGTAGGCTGATCCCAGGGATTTTTTAATTAAATGCCTAATAGTGATTGATTGCATGATTTGAAAATTGTAGAATGTATAATTACCATGTGTACATTGAACAAAATGGTGAGTTTGTGATATTTTCATACATATGTACTAGTACTTTGTTTATATTTAAAGATCTTATTATACTCTGATGTCCCAGCTGCTCGTTCTGCTTCATTTATTGTTTTAAAATCATCTTATTGATATTTGTAAGCTATATCTTCTGCTCCAAATGATTTTCATGTCAGGCATATGCTACCTATAGTATTATGTCTCATATACATTATATATATATATATATATATATATCAAATTTATATATCAATATAACATATTGGTAAAATTATGTGGTAGAGTTTTGGTTTTTTTTTACTTGAAGGCTAACCTTGAAATCACTGTGTAGTAGGGATTTCTCTAATTCTTTTCATCTTTCTACCTTAACTTTCAAGTACTAGAATACAGGCAAGCACATACGTGACCAACCTACTTTGGTTAATATTGTGATATATAGTTCATTGCATCTGTTTGTGCAAATGATATAGTTTTATTTACCTATATGTCTGAAAAAAACTCTCTTGTTTTTTTCCCATTTTCTTCATCCATTCATTTGTTGTCAGGCATCTGGGTTATGCTACATCACTGATCTGAAGGTTCATTTCTACTTGAAGATGGCAGGATACACTCATGTTGTGCCTATATGAAAAATACATAATAAAATATTTGATTTCTCCAGTTCACAATAAACATGAATATGTAGGGCTATCTGTTGTTTTTGACCTAGAATTCTTTAGGTATTTAACAATAAATGGCAGAGATATGTTTCTGCATAAACATTCAAGAACATAAGCTCTCCTATATGGAAAGTATAAGAATGTGTGTTATTTCTTCTGCTAAAATTGTGTTCCAGTCTAGATCTTTTAATTTGAATTCCAGTTTTTCTTTTCTGTCAGTTATTTCAGTAGCATTAAAATATTCATATAAATATTTTTGGTACTTGCAGAAACTAGTGAATTTTAAAGGTCCACATTTTATGATTAAGGTATTAAATACCTAATGTCATTATAATACTTTACATTCAAATTTTTATCTTCAAATATTTACCTTCAAATAGTACAATTTTGTTCATAAGTTTCTACTTTTATTATTATATTGTTGATTATCTATCCTATAATCATTGCAGAAAATTTAGCAACTGAATACAACTATAACCCAAGAGATACAGACAATATAAACAATCCTCATAATTACTACAAGAACATGTGTCAATATAAAAATACACCTCTTTCCTTTCAAAGGGAAGAAAAGATCATTTATTCTGAAGCAAAATAATAATAATAATAATAATAATAATAATAATAATAATAATAATAATGATAATAATAGTGACCAAGGCTTGGATTAGGTAGCCTGAAATACCATGTTTCAGTGTGGTAACAGTGCATGAGTATTAAATAGTCACAAAATAAAATAATCATATTTTAAGTTCGCAGCTGCCCATTAAATTGAGAACAGAGGTCCCCATTGAGGAGTTAGATAAATGACTGAAGGAGCTTAAGGGATTTGCAACCCCATAAGAACAACAATACTAACCAACCAGAGTTTCCAGGGGCTAAACTGCCATCCGAAGAGTACACATGGATAGACCCATGGCTCCAGCTGTATATATATCAGAGGATGACCTTATTGGGAACCAAAGGGAAGAGAAGGTCTTGGTCCTGCCAATGCTGGACTCCCCAGTGTAGGGGAATGTCAGGGCAGGGAAGAGGGAAGGGGTGGGTGGTTGAGTGGGAAAAAAGTATTACATTTGAAATGTAAATAAAAAATATCCAATAAAAATTTTAAAAAAGAAAATAAATGAATGAGATAATCAGGAAGCATATTACATCTCTGCTATAGACTGACTGTAGATATGTGATGAAATCTTTATATATGTTCCTATGTTACAAAATAGATAAAATAGATTTTATTTAACTGTCTTTGGGATGTTGTGTTAAACATTGATATAGACAGTGAATTGGTCATAATTAAAGATAACTTGAAACAATTTGGCTAGGCTCCTGTAACATTTCATTTTTCTACAATTACATAAGTTTTATTCAGTTATTCATGCTTGTACAATCTTTAGTAAGGTTATGACTTTATTCATGTGACCTCAGTTTAAGCATATGTATTTCAGTTTCAGAATGATTTGACTAACATTTCCTCTAAACTTTATGTTTAAATCTCAGGTGAGAGATGACAGATTCTCATAAGTATGGGCTGACAGCTCTGATCCAACCAATGGGATTATTCTTTCATGGGCTAACAACCATGGCTTGATTCAGAGTTGGTAGAAACTAAGTGGTGGTGATGGTCTGGAGGAAATGTTTAGTGAGCGCCAGCCTTGGCAAGATGTGCTCAGTTTTGTTTTCTGAAGTCAAGTTCCTGTTTTGGTAGCATCTTGATAGTATCTTGGATATATGTGTGTATCCATTTATATTAAAGAAGAAGGCCTCAGAAATGGCTCCCTTTAGCTGAGAAAGTAGAAATATTTCCCTCTTTGATTTCTCGATCTTATGACTTTTTTCATTTGATAGTTATTTTTACATTTAAAATGTCAACTTTCCAATTTCTGGAGTGTAAAAAAAAAAGTCTAGTTCCATTCTAGATTTTTTTCTTCCTTTTCAAATACTTATATATTTTATTGGTTACTTTTAGAGACAAGGACATATATTGTCTTGTTATATAAGACAAATAACCGACTATATGACTTACCTTTTACTTGTTATTTTGTCAAATTTACCTGAACAGATGGACATTACTTACACAACAAATTGTTTTTGTCCTTTTTATGCCCAGTAGAATTGCACTGATAAAAACTTATTTACAGACTACGTATTCTATCCCTTGACCACCGCATTACTATAATTTTCTTTAGTAGCAATTCATCAATTGCTTTCATTTATCGAATTATGTCTACACTTAAACGCTAGAGAGTAAGTATGGCATAGCACCCATACATGCGATGCAGCACTTTCATAGTGAAGGCAGGAAAGTTAGAAAGTCAAGGTCACTCATAGCAATAAAACAAGTTAAGTCTCTTCCAGGCTACAAGAAATGAAAACAAATGAAAAACAAAACAGAAAAAATAAACAAAAATAAGAAGAAAGGAAGTGAAAAAAAACGGAAGAAAATGTTTCCTGCTCATGTTTGCTTTTTAGAGTTAAGAAATGACTAAGACACAGTTCTCCCTTTGAAGAGGTCATCTAGATGCAATCCTTCTGAAATACTTGAAGCACTGATAACTTGAAATTGTGTGTTCTCTGTGCAATTTCAACAGCCGGGCCTCCAGATTCTATTAAGTCCCTGTGGGTTTCAGTTTCCTTTCACAAAACTTTTACCCTTGTTCCTGTATGACTTACTTGCTCAAAGTTGAAGGCAAAATTTTGATTGAATGTGTTTGATAGTATTGGTATTGTAGAAGCTGCTTTTAAAATGGAAAATTCACTTCTAACCAAAAATGTAAAATGAAGAAATAGCTCCAAAGCCCCTCTGAGGTAGGAAAAAAACTCATGTTTCATTTTATTGTTAGCTTTAGACTTCTAGCTGTTTTAATCAGACATATATATATATGTATATATATACATATATATGTGTGTGTGCATGTTTATATACATATATTTTTGAATATTTGAATATATATGCATGTATATATTAGGTTTTGATAAATCATATTATTTATTATATTAGAACTATCAGTTTCATAATGGATTGGAGATGAGATATTGGAAAAACAGCAATGTGATCTATATACGTATCAGTAATCACTGTTTTCCTGACTCAGTGACATGTGCTTTACAACTTGACTCACTTGTAAATGTGTGATCAGCTGCTAAAGCCACAATGAACCCCTGAAGAATTATACGAAATATTGGAAACTGCTAGTGCTCGAGGGTTTCATTTTTCAAGCAAAACTTCATAGGAATTAAAGTTGAATATCATCCACATGGTGTTATCCTTATTGTTAACAGCAGAAGAAGCACGCCTTGTGATGTGTCACAGGAAAATGTAGTGTTAGCCTCATTCAGCTCTCGGCAGCAGCAGAATATCAAGTAGCCTCACCTTCTGTGCACCTTGTTGAAAACTATTAGTTATGCACAAAATAGCATTCTGCTCTGGCAAGCATGCTATTCACCTTGCTGATGTAAGACTAAGGAAAGTAATTTTCTGACTCTTAACGGTTCCAAGAATTTAAACAAGCTGCTCCCATCCAAGTCTTCACAAGACACTCCTATAAAGTGAAAACCCTCCTATGAGCTTTCACACTCATCTCATTCCTTTCACATTGTCATTATTTGCACACGATTCTTGGAGCAATTTGTGTGTTCAATGAGACACACAGAATATTTAAAATTTGCCATGTAGTCTCTGGTAATATTTTTTTGTGTGTGTTTAAACTTTTTGTTGAGCTGAAAGAAGTGGAGAGAATTATTTTATAATCACATCATTAGAGGGAGATGATCTTACTGACTTTGCTGGCACAAATGTCTTTTCCACATAAATCATAGAATGGGAGTCTTTAAAGACAGTGCCTTTGGATCACAGGAAATCCCTATTTACAGTTGAGCAGCTTTCTGAATGAAATCTCATGTGGTGCCATTTAAAGACAAAGTATTAAAAAGAATAACTTGAGAAAACAAAATAATTTTTTAATATATTTATTTACTTGAAACGTAAAAGAACTTGGGGGAATTGCATCCTTCTGCGACACCATATTCAAAACTATGCAAGCTGCTTCGCTTCCAACCTGGAGTGGTTGTGCAATTTAAGCCCTTTATGTTTAATGAGAAACACTTAACAGAAACATAAAATAAAATACTGGTGACAAAGGGTTCCTTTGTTCTTTGTTGAAATGCTCCTCTATGGCTGCTGGCACAGCTGTCTTAACTTTTATACTGTTAACATTTGTACAAGTGCTGAGAAGCCAAACACTGGAATTTATCTTTTAGCCTATTGTAAAGAATTTAAAGCAAACTGGAAACAGATCAGCCAGCAAATGCTTTTTTTTTTCATGAGTGTTTGCTCCTATGACATTGAACTTTTTGAACAATAAACTCATGGTTGTCTTTGTTTTGGTTTGCTTTTTAATAGTCTCCAGGAATAATAATATGAGAAAGTTAAGGTTTTTTCTACTTTATATTTTATTTTCTCATTTTATTGAGATCACTGTACCATTTAGCCAGTGGCATCTCTGACCTTTATGTTGCTCTGTGTGGAAAAGGTCCTAATCTGCCAGTTTCACTACCAGAAGTAGAATAAGCTGTTTGTTTTTATTTGAACAACAAATCTGAATCTGTCTTTCTAGTATTTGTGGCCATAGGAATTTACAAGGTCCTGGAGGTGTGGCAAAGAACTTGGGTGGTGAAAAGACACTGAAAAAATCTAAATTAGCAAGCTTAGAAACTTGCCCTTTCCTGTAATTCATTAGTCAAATGCCTTCTGTAAATATTTTCCTTAATTTTCTGACAGTTGAGCTAGTAGTTTTGCATAATAAATAGGAGAGTATTATGCCACACCTGTCCCTTCTTTCATTCATAAGGAACTCTGCAGCCCTAAGTAGAGATAGAAATTTCTTTAGGCCTTTTTCTTTCGTTGGGTCAATAGTGGGCTGACTTTAAATACTTTTCAATGGTATTAATCCAAAACTTCAATTTAACTACAGCCAAACTCCTAGGACAAGAGCAAAAAGATATTTTCCTTTTCTTTTCTCTTTTTATTATATTCCTTTTTCCTGTGGACAAAAAAGGCACAAGAATGATCTCTAGGCCATTTGTTAATATCTATTCCCCCTGAACCTGCTTGATCTGACCTTTTATACTTCAAATCACACTCAACACTTCTGTCTTCAATGTTCCTACTATGATGATCCATTCAAAAGTACATACATGGAAATCCAGGGACAAAATGTAATAGAGACTCAAAGAAAGGCTATCCAATGGTTGGACCAAGGTGGGAACCATCCCATGCACGCATACCAAATTCTGACATCATTACTGAAGCTGCCATCTTGGGTGTGCAGTCAGGACACAGGCATTGCTCTCCTTGGAGAGGCTCTACCAATGACTGACTGAGACAAATGCAGATACTTAAAGCCAACCAATGGACTGAGGTAAGGGACTAATATTGAAGAATAAGAGAAAGGACTGAAAGAGCTGAAAGGGATTGCAACCCCATAGGAAGAACAATACTGACAACTAACGCAGACTCCTCAGAGCTCCCTGAGCCTAATCCAAAACCAAATAGCATATATGGGCTGGTTCGTGGTCCCATGCACATGTGTAGCAGAGGAAAGCCTTGTATGGATCTAGTGGGAGAAAATGGCCTAATCTGTGGAAAACTGATGCCTCAGGAAAAGGGATGCTCGTGGGGGGTGAGGTAGGAGAGAGTAGGTGGGTAGTGGAGCGCCCTCTCAGAAGAAGGGGGTATGGGAGTGGGGTGAAGAACTTGGGGAGGGAGAAACAGGAAAAGGGGCAACTTTTGGAATTTAATAAATTTAAATTTAAATTTAAATTTAAATAAACTATTTTAATTAAAAAAAAGTGTTCAAGCACTTTCTAGTTCAAAGGTTAAGAGTCTTTTGTATTTATCCAACAAATGGCAAGGTCAGGTTGTGATACCAATACCCCTATCCTAAGTACCAACTTCTCTCTTAGTTACTATTCTATCACTTGAAAAAAAGCACCATAAAGGTGAAGAAGAAGGACAATCAAAGTGGGGATGATTCAGTCCTTCTTAAAAGAGGGAACAAAAATATTCATAGGAGGGATTGTGAAGACAAAGTTTGGAGCAGAGACTGAAGGAATGGCCAATCAGAACCTGCTCCACCTTGGGGCCCAGCCTATATATGTACAACCACCAAACTAGACACTCTTGATGAAGCCAAGACATACATGTTGACAGGAGCCTGATATAGCTGTCTCATGAGAGGCTCAGCCACAGCATGACAAATACAGAAGCGAATGCTAGCAGCAAACCATTGAACTGAGAATGGGATCCTTGATGGAGAATTTAGAGAAAGGACTGAAGGAGCTGAAGGGGCTTGTAACCCCATAAGAACAACAATACCAACCAACCAGAGCTTCCAGGGACTAAACCACTACCCAAAGAGTACACACAGAGAGACCAATGGCTCCAGCTGCATATGTAGCAGATGATGGCCTTGTTGGGCACCAATGGGAGGAGAAGCCCTTGGTCCTGCTAGGGATGGAGTCCCCAGTATAGGGAAATATCAGGGCTGGGAGGAGGGAAGGGGGGTCTTTGGGGAGGGGAAACACCCTTATACAAGAGGGGGATGGGAAAGGGGACTTATGGCCGGGAAATGGGAAAGGGAATAATATTTGAAATGTAAATCGAAAATGTCTAATTAAAAAAGAAAAAGAAAAAAAAAGCGCCATGACCAAGGCAGTTCTTAAAAAAGAAACCTTTCCCTGGGGGGCTTGATTATAGATTTAGAAGTTTGGACCATGATCAGTGTTATCATCATAAGTGGTTTACAGTTAGTCACCCAATCCAGCGATGATGTCATCCCTAAGCAACAATGACTTGTTTTTGCCTGTTGCCATGGCAAGCACCACACCCTTCTACACATACTTCACCCACATCAACTGTGCATGGTGGTGTGTATCATTAACTGGCAACTATGTCATTGCCTGAATAAAAAAGAAAGACCCCGACCCCTTGCTCTCTGTTTTTCTTTTCCTCGCTTCTTTCCCTCCTTTAATAAAGAACCTCTTTCGTGGAAATTGTGCTGTGCTGTGATTTGTTTAGAAATCAGCCACCTTCCAGCTAACAGTCATTATGGTCACAAGCAAGCACATATGTTGCTAGAACAGTAGCTGATAGCCTTGAAACCCTTATCCACAGACAGCAAGCAGAGAGAGAGACACTGGACCTAGCTTGGCCTTTTAAAACTTCAAAGCCTACCCTGAACCAGACCATTTCCTAATCCTTCCCAAACAGTCTACTTGGAAGTAAGCATTCAAACATAAGCCACAATGGAGGCCATTGTTATTCAAACAGACACAAGCTCACCCGGACCTTTCCTTATTAACACTGTCTGTAAATTAATTGCCTATCTCACTTTATGACTTTGGTCATGTTACATCCTTATATTTATAGGCACATAGGCTCTAGATTTGTTTTTTCTCTACAATGCATATCAGTTCCTTTCCTTAACTTGGCCAAACTTTAGTTGCTCTTGAATATCCTAAAGATTGTGAGTTTGTATGCAGTTTTGCCCTTTACTGTAATTTCTATTATGATTTATGAATGAGAATTTAAAACATAATACTGTTTTTTGCCTTAAGCTAATCATTATGCAAGCTTTTAACTTATCTTTAGACTTTCTCATATTGTTTTTTTTTTCTTTTTGCCCTTATGTTGTTACTTATAGGGTAATAGGGGTTAATAATGGCATTTTCCTCAGCACATGTGCAGGTACATAATGCGCCTTCTGATCTCCCCTTTAATGCGCCCTTTTTCTGAGTAAACAGACTCCATTCTGCATTTCTGTCCCTCCTTTTCTCACACACATGCTTCCGTTTCTATTCCTACTTCTTCATTTCTCAGGCTCCTTGAAGACAAAGGAGACAAGATAAACTAAAGAATAAATTAAATCTTTATTAAGAAATGGGACATTCTAATTTCAATGGGCAAGAAGAATGAGACTATTTTGTGTAATTGCCTTATTTAACATAACTGTGCGAGATTATACAATATATTACCAATATGAGATACTTTTGAGATAAATATGAATTTAATCTATCCTAGTTTAGGAAAATAGACTTTTAAGCTTTTATTGAATAATGGGACTCAGTTGCATATTTAAATGTCCTTAAGGAATAATAGCTGGAACACAATAATTAACTCTATATAAATAGACCTTTAAGAGCTCTTGGTGATTTACTTTAATTTCTTTACTCTGGTATATGGCTCATGTCACAGCAATGGCACATAAAATAAACAAGGTAATATCTCTATCAATTAAATGGAATCTGCAGTGATGATAACTCACTCTAGGCTGGCCTTATCATTACACAGTTTAATATACTGTGGTAGTAAGCAATGATTCCTACAGAAGGATTCACAGCGTTATGCTGTGCTCCATTGATTGGGATGTCTACTGTGTACTAGCTTTAGGCATCGAAGCAACCTTCATTCTGTCATCTTTATGTAAACAATTATACCATTCTGTGAGATATATATATATATATATATATATATATATATATATATATATATATATATATATATTCACTACAGAGATAGGATTTCCTTGTTAGAATGGTTTAAACTTTTAAAATAAAATGATCAGTCATTATAGAGTTTATCACATATTTATTAGTATACCACATATTCTGACCATTTTTCCCATGTGTATGATCTCACCCACTCTCAGCACTTCTTACTGTAGTGTTACTTTATTGTGTTAGCTACTTTTCCTTAAATATAGGACACAATACATGCAAAACAAGTACTTTGTCACTAATTGAGATATCTCTAGATGAAGTAGAATACTTATAATAGTTCATGCACCGTCATAGATATCGACTCTCTTGAAGTCCATCACTATGGTTTGCTCTAAGCGCTATATATTCTATGGGCATGGATAGCTGAATGTTAGGTATCCAACTTTGCAAGATTGTTCATAGAATTTCACTGCATGCTCCAAACCTTATATATTCCTATGCTATTTGGAATGTCTCAATCATTTTTTCAATCTCATGATGTTCCAAATTTAGAATTAGATGACATATTTTCTCTATTTTTTCTTTCTCCTTGCCATATGCATTTAAGTTTTCTCTATGCCATTCAATGCTCCATAGTTCATTTCTGCTTTACATATGAGAAATGTTCTCTTTTTTACATACAATACAGTCTACATACCTTTTTCCCTATTGAAGGACATATGGTCCATTTATGTAATTTGGAAACTATGTATACCACTGCTATAAATATTTATTTAAGTCTCTGTTAGGTCACGAGTTTTGTTTTATTTTGATTTTAATCATTTGGCAATGATTTCTGAAAAAAATAATTTTGAGATTCTTAGTTAACTGGTAAAATGTATACTATAGGAGATCTACATTGTTCATTCCTATCAGCAGTGATTGAGAAAGTCCACTATTCCAAACTCAGTCTCGGTGTTGCAAAACATAATACATCATAGGCATATTTTAGGTATATTTAGGTATATTTTCCTGATGAATTTTGATTTCAATTAGTGGCAAAACTTATGGTCTTTCTATATATTATTCCATTAGTGAATGTTGAAAGTTCTTTATAGTTCTTGCAAAGAAAAAGAAATACCCTTTGGGATACATCAGTAACCTTTCAAAGACATATTTATATTATGCATTATTCATAATAAACCCACAAATTTGATGTTATTTATTAAGACAATTTCTATCAGAATTCATTGCATGTCTATTATGTTCAAGACACTCATCTGTAATCTCTCCTGGAATTTTCATTTTCACCCTCAAAACAAGCTCAAGAAAAAATGATTTTATTCTTAGTACTATATATATTACAGTGTCATATCTTTAAAATATTGAGTCTCTCACCTCATACTATTATATAATGTGCTATACATCTAATATTTTTATTGAAATAAGTTTTTATGGGCAAAATCATCACCTGTCATTTTTCAGTTACTGTACATATACTTCACACATGTCTAAGACATACATTTGGATATGTTAAGCACTCATACATTTTTCTTGACATGTTGATGATCTTCCCCATACCACTCATTAGGTCAGAATGATTAGAATATTAGTGTTATTAATAATTTGTAAGTTTATTGCGGGTTACCAAAGCAGTACCGATCAGTCCAGGTCTTAATAGATCATGATTTTATTCTCACATTACTATTTTAATCATTGGAGATTGCTTTTAGCTTATTATGTACAATGTGAAACAACTGGTCCCATGAGACAAGGGAAAGTAAGTAAAGACACAACTAGTCTTGATATTCCATTTGTTTACTAAGTATATGTATAGAATATAAACAATTTATTTTTTCTAGATATTGGGGCCCAAAAGTCCTCCCTGTTGATAATATAATGAAGGGGAAAATGTGTAGATGCCTTTGGTGGAGAGTGGAGAGGCCTGAATAGTATACATGCTGAGTTTTGCATTCCACAGTAAACAACAGGATACTAATTTCACTGAAAGGGAAAATAAGTAAAGGTTTTAAGCTGGACTATGCTATTATCAGATTTAAGCAATAAATGATTACTCCGTACATGAAATGGAAGTCAGTGGATAAGAGCAGGAACGCCATGAGCAACATTAGAGACACTATTAAGTTACATTGTTAATAAATCATATCGTCAAGTTTTATCAACAAAGGTATTGGGTTACAAATTCAGGATATGCTTTAAAGTTAGAATCAAGAGTGAGCTGTAAAATCTTTGATATTGTATATGAAAATCAAGCATCTAAGAACAACAGGGTTGGATGGAACTGGAACTGGAAAATATCACCCTGAGTGAGGTAACCCAATCACAGAAAAACACACATGGTATGCACTCATTGATAAGTGGCTATTAGCCCAAATGCTTGAATCACCCTAGATGCTCAGAACACATGAAACTCAAGAAGGATGACCAAAATGGTAATTCTTCACTCAATCTTTAAAAGGGGAACAAGAATACCCTTGGCAGGGAATAGGGAGGCAAAGTTTAGAACAGAGGCAGAAGGAACACCCATTCAGAGCCTGCCCCACATGTGGCCCATACATATACAGCCACCAAACTAGATAAGATGGATGAAGCAAAGAAGTGCAGGCTGACAGGAACCGGATGTAGATCTCTCCTGAGAGACACAGCCAGAATACAGCAAATACATAGGCGAATGCCATCATTAAACCACTGAACTGAGATCGGGACCCCAGTTAAGGAATCAGAGAAAGGACTGGAAGAGGTTGAAGGGGCTCGAGACCCCATATGAACAACAATGCCAACCAACCAGAGCTTCCAGGGACTAAGCCACTACCCAAAGTCTATACATGGAGTGACCCTGGGCTCCAACCTCATAGGTAGCAATGAATGGCCTAGTAAAGGCACCAGTGGAAGGGGAAGCCCTTGGTCCTGCCAAGACTGAACCGCCAGTGAATGTGATTCTTGCGGGGAGGGCAGTAAGGGAGGGAGGATGGAGAGGGGACCACCCATGTAGAAGGGGAGGGGGAGGGCTTAGGGGAATGTTGGCCCGGAAACAGGGAAATGGAATAACAACCGAAATGTAAATAAGAAATACTTAAGTTAATAAAGATAAAAAAAAAAAAAGAATAACACTGTTGCTTTACCCAGAAAAGAGTTGAGAGTCAGGGATAGAAATAGGGATAGGGATAGGGATAGGGATAGGGATAGGGATAGGGATAGGGATAGGGATAGGGATAGGGATAGGGATAGGGATAGGGATAGGGATAGGGCTAGGGATAGGGATAGGGATAGGGATAGGGATAGGGATAGGGATAGGGATAAGGATAAGGATAAGGATAAGGATAAGGATAAGGATAAGGATAAGGATAAGGATAAGGATATGGAGAGGAAGAGAAAGAGAGACACAGACAGGGACAGGAACAGGGAGAGACAAACAGAGACAGAGAGGGGGGGGCAAGAAAGTTATTGAAATGGGAAAGCTAAAGGGTAAAAGATAGGATTCTATTTGGAAATTGCATATCTATGGCAACTATATGGTTGAGTTTGGCTATTTAGTAGATATTTGGATATGTTATACTTATGTAGGAATACTATTTGTATTTTTCTGAGATAAGAGCTCCTGAGGAAAGCGCTCTCTCTCTCTCTCTCTCTCTCTCTCTCTCTCTCTCTCTCTCTCTCTCTCTCTGTGTGTGTGATGTATGTATGATGTGTGTGTGTGATGTGTGAATGTATCTGTATGTGTGTGTGTGAGTGTGTGTGTATGTGTGTGATGTTGTGATGTGTGAGAGTATATCTGTGTGTGTGATGTGGGTGGTGGTTTATCTTTGTGTGTATAATGTGTGTGTGTGTGTGTGTGTGTGCATGTGTGCATGTGTGTGTGGCTATCTGCATGATGTCTGTCTCTATAGATGGAAATAAGTATTCTGCACAGTGGAGGCCCATGAACCATGTCAGACAATATCCCACTCGTCCATGTAGGGTAGATATAAGAAAGATGGCAGCAAAGGAAATAGATATTACTTAGGGTATATATGAAGCAAGGGAGAAGCAATCTTCAAGTCCACATGCTCAGAGGAATGATGTCAGTTTGTGTGACACATTACCAAGAGGAATGACTTAGAAAATACAGAAACAACTGTCTTTTGTGGAGGAGACACGAGTAGGTAACTTTGAAGCTTATTTCAGTGAAGTTGTTAACTTTCATTCCAATTAGGATGGAAACACAGAGAGGCATCATGGACAGGACAAATACAGTTAGAGCTGTCAAGAGTTTTGATAAGTAAGGAACGAGCTTGTGAATCCTATGACGGAGGGTACTTGGAAGGCATTTCTCTTTGTTAGGCTGTATTTGCTGCTCTAAAATTATTCAGAGTATTGCCTAATCTTTTATATAACCTAGGAAAATATCATTAAATATTTTGACAATGGATTTCTGAGTTGTTGCTTAGTCATGGTGAAAAATTATTAATATAATATTAATAAATGTTAGCCTAGAGTAGAAACTCTAAGTTGTTTACAAAAATTTATAAAGCACTAAATGAATTAGGATTATTGTCCTGGGCCTATCCTACTTTCTTCAATGAAGAAAACTTTTATATGAATGAATAACAGTATAACATTATAAACTTACTTAAAAGCATGCTTTATTTTCTAAAACATTTTATAGATTGATAAAAGAATATTAGCCTTCTGTAAAAATGGTCTTGTATTTTCAGAACAACACAACAAAACTTTAAAAGAACATTAAAGTATCTTTGTAAAGCTTTGTCATACATAGGAAACTATAGCAAGTAAAGGAGTATTATGTGTCTTTTAGATGACATGGGAAATTATAAATAAAAGTATTGGAAGGTTTAATGAAAGAAACTAAACGTGGTATTTCTTTCTTGGAAATTAAAAAAAATATAAAAGTATTTTATTTGTGTAATTAAGAACTAGTTCTTAGTGACTGTATTTGGGTTTCTTAAAAAGATTTGATGATAGAAATTGGGAATATTATAGCATTGCAAAGAAAGAATTTCTAGAAACAACAATGTAGAAACAACAAAGGAAAATGTATTCGGAGACCACAAAGGATGTCCTCATGATCAAATGATAACTATTAGAACTCTCACATTACAGGGAGCTGTTTAAAATCTATTGTCAACTTACCTTAAGATCTCATAGAGGTAACGCACGCCGCATGATATGCTATCAGATGTAAGGCAGGGATGCATGTAGGTAGCATCATGTTGTGGAAAAGTTAAGTAATACAGAGACAGCACAATTATAGCGCTAATGCTTTTATTGTTGACCTATGGAGGAAACTAAGTTATTTTATCTAATAATCTAGATGTCTAACTTAAAAATTGCAGAGCTTATGCAGCTTAGTTTATTTCTAGATAGAAAAAAATGATGAAGTTTAGATTGTACAAGTTGGATAGTTAGAGGACATATGTTGAATCCATACTTTGAACATACCCTCATGCTGTTATTGCTGTGCTCATGATCCCAGCAAAAATGACAACAGATAAACTGCAACGATTATTTAAGTGAACCTGCATGATGTCATATATATACATATATATATACATATATATATATGTATATGTATATATATGAGGTGATTAAAGTTATTGTAAAAGATTAATGAAAATATATAAATGGCCACGTGGGAAAGTTATTTTGATAAGTTGTAATTAACAAAATCAATGTGATATTCATTGAACTGGCTCAAATGTAGTTCAAACCTAAGGTGCAATTAATTATGCAAATTTGTGGAGAGAGTAATCAAACTAAACTATTTTTATACCTAATATCTAGATACTTTCCTGCAAATCCCATACAAAACAATACAGGGTTGATGGAAAGTGTTGCAGAGCAAAAAGGATGTGGAGCTCAATAGACTGAGTTCCAGTAAGGGATTTATTCTGGTTTGTAATTCTACACTTGCGAGGTACTGCTCATGAAATAACGTCTCTGCCTGTTTAAACAATAAACAATGTGCAATGGTGCAAATTATCCAATAACAAAATATTAAATATAATTTGATGTATTGATAGATATTTTACAAAATATCACTTACATATTTTTATTCTCAGATAAGCAGACATGTGTCTCATTTTTTTTTCATTTCACTTCAAAGTAACAAATCACTGTAAGTGGAAAAGACAACCACTATTTACTCCCAGTATCTAGCCACGGAACGGCAGAGTTTAGAAGCAATATCTTAACTGGCAATATTCAAAGAATAAGTCATTTTGTATTTCTGGTAAAATAAATGACACATAAGTGAAGATTTCATACTCTTGTTATGCAAAACTGCCTGTCAGTCATTGAGAATCTACCATTCTCATTTCTTAGAAGAGTATGCTCAATATTCCCATGATGAGGGATCTACATAGTCACATAATAAGTCCACTGTTTTATATAAAAATTTTTACTTCACAATAAGCCAAATATACACAAAACGACATTTAAAATAGCTGTCACAATAACTTAGATTTTCAGTTTCATTATGTGACTTTCTTTCTTTTAACTTTTTCTTAAATACATTCTGTGGACTAAAATTATTCTGCCCAGCAACCCTCATGTGAGCATAAACCATAAAAGTGTGCCCATCTGACTTTACATGCTATAAAGGTAATTAGGTCCAGTAACATGGCTGATCTGACTACTGATCACATCCAAAGATATTCTAGGTCCCTGTGATCCTGCCGGAATACAGACATGCCTTTAATCCCAGGAGACAGAGACAATCAGATCTTGGAGTTGAAGTCCAGTCTTGTACAGAGCAAGTTTCAGGTGAAGAAAAGCTTAGGTCCAAGCATGGTGGTACACTCCTTTAATCCTAGTATTCGGGAGAAAAACATGCAGATCTCAGAGTTCTGGTCAGTTAGTTCTGTCAAGTCAGCAAGTCAATTCAGTGCTGTGGAGTTGACTGAAGTCAGTTGGGAGTCAGTGCAAGTACAGTGCAGTGGAACTGAGTTCATTTGTGAGTTCACGAAGTTCCGTGAAGGTCAGCAGAGGCAAGGGAAGCCAGAGAATAAGAAAGAGTCTAAAGGGGGTTGGGGATTTAGCTCAGTGGTAGAGCACTTGCCTAGCAAGCCCAAGGCCCTGGGTTCGGTCCCTAGCTCTGAAAAAAAAAAGTCTAAAGATTAGATATCTAACCAAATGAATATAATTGCTATTCTTGATGTTTTGTGGTATAGATTCGAACAGAGCTATTTAAATGAAACCAGTGTTTATTTCCATGTATACAACCAATATCTCACATTTCCAGATTATATTATTCTTTCCATTTTCTAAATAAAGTTAAGCGCACATATAGAAACTTAGTGATATTTTTGTCCAATTAACCTTTTTCCCCAATGAACTCCTTTGAATATGTCACAGAGTTTTCAGAAAAATGGTTCTTTCTTTAAGTTGTTATTGGTTTTATAGTGAGAATAATTATGTCTATTTCATTTCTTGGAGAATAATTAGCAAAACCACATTAGACAACCTAAGAATATTAGGTTTTCCTGGAGTCAAAATCCAGACAAACTTTCAATGTCATTCTGACTTGATTTAAACACTTACTTAAGGAGATTGGAAATTTTCTGTAAAAATATTCACAAATAAGTATTTTTCTTAGAGTATTTTCTTTGTTAGTTTAAAAGATATATTTTCAAATAAGCTAGAAATATGAAATAAATATAATTATATTTGGTAAATCTTTTTTGTAACATATTAAATATATAAATCAAGAATTGTTATAGTCTGAGGCTACGATTAAAAGATCTTAGATCTGTGTTTCAGTCCTAATAAAGAAAATTTTGTGACTTCACTAATCTTATTTTTTATGTGTATTCAGAATCAAGTATAGATAGACATTTTATCTGACTACCTGCTCTATGAGTCTGTTCTTAAATTAATTCTTGTCACACAATTTTAAACAATTTTATGCCTCAAAGTGGCCCAAGAATAACCTGCTGCTTTTGAATCTAAAGATAGTTCTAGCTGATTTAGATGCTGTTGCTGTCGTGGCTTCTTCTCCACATTTCAGGACACCTCAGATGCATCCTTTACAGGCAAATTGTCCCTCAGCATTGATGGATATTGAGCCAGCACTGCAGATAGCTCCTTTATGTCCTTTGAACTACATTGCTGTAAGTGTCTCGGCATAATGACCTAATAAATTCAGGGTTAGGGATCTGTCCTCCCTACCTGTATCCCATCCACCTCAAAGGAAGCTGAAAGAATCAGAGAACCCCATTACTAAATCATGTATTAAACAGGCAAATGTGTGACTGAGTAGTGTATTTTATGTGCATGCAGAAGTGTAGGCCAGTATTCTTTTAACCACATATTGACAGAATATAGTTCATACTTAGCAAGCTCCGGTTTATGAATAAATAGTGGTCACCTGGAATCATTCCTCGCACTGGAAATTTGTATTCACTACAAAGGAGAGAAGAGAACCATTTTATGATACACTGCATGGTACTTATATACATACCTTTCACACTAAGATACGCACTCTGCAACCATATTATGATACACACTGTATTAACCTTTGTACTGATATGGTAGTTCCATAATCAGTGGGAAATCAGCTTAATGTTCCTGTTATAGCAAGAGAGCTGAAGAGTGGACTATGGAATAAGCTGTTGCAAAGGAACCATATATGATAAACAATTACCACTGTGAGGTTCTCTTTACTGTTTAAATTTTCATCAGTTGTAAACAACAGGACACATTGTTTCTGAGCATCAGCTCATTCAACGTCGTTAGTATAATTGTAAAGCAGGTGGCAGTACAAGTCAAAGGATGTATGGTACCAGAATTATCATGGGATCTTAACCTAGGAAAAGAAATAAAGGCAGCAAAGGAAGGCTGAGAGAGAAATAGTTATTCCCACCCATGAACTCTTCAATTGGTTACCTAATTCGAAGTGGCCAGCCATGAAAGCATGTGCATACTAGAAGCAATACACAGTCTCACTAGGTTGTAATTATATGTATGAGCAATATATACATATATTTGCCAGTGAGGGGAGTACAGTGAAAGTGTTTGGGGAAAGATTCTAATATTATCTTGTTAAGCTTTATGTATAAGATGGAGACAAAATGATCTGCCTTAATGAATTTTCAATAGTATGGACAATAGAATGAGAAAGGATACAGCAAAGGAAATTCAAAGTTTTTAAATGACTGATTTATATTATCATTAATTCTTTATTTGTATACATGTTCTGACACATATTTTTAAAGAAATTAGCCAGAATTAAAGTTTGTTTATATCAGTGGATTTCTATACAGTTAGACATTTGCAGTCTAATATTGGATTTCTAATTTTCACTAATAAATATATTTTTATTTTTTTATTTATTCATTTATTATATATAAGTACACTGTAGCTGTCTTCAGATACACCAGAGGAGGGCATTGGATCTCTTTACAGATGGTTGTGAGCCACCATGTGGTTGCTGGGAATTGAACTCATGACCTCTGGAAGAGCAGTCGGGTGCTCTTAACCACTGAGCCATTTCTCCAGCCCCCAATAAGTATATTTTTATTCCCTTAGCTACCACCAAAATTAAATTTAAAAAATCCATAACTCAGAATGAAAAACTCAGTTAACTGTGTATCTTACTTAATAACTCATGTTCACTGCTTATCTCCATTTGATCCTTTCTCATCTCCTAATATACACTGTTTCTTTTCTCTTTTCCACATGCTATATGGTACCTTCACTTATCATTGTTTGTTAATGTACTGATATATGATTGACTCTACCTATGAAAGAGAACATGATATTATTTTTTACTTTCTGACACTGTGTGACTTTACATTCTTATTATATATTTATAGTATAAGCTAGAGATGAATAATATTCATACATATGTAATACACATTTTTATATACTATGAATAATGTACATGTGTTATATATTTACACTCATATAGCATATTTGAAGTGTGCATTGCTCTGTTGCCTGATTCCACAGTTGATTTCCAACCCCAATAACCCTGTATGAAATCATACAATGTAGTTATTATAATTAAAAGGTATAATCCTTGGTCTTGAAGACCTAACACTATACTAACTTATTCCCCAGCTATAACACCCCTTGCTACTTAAGGTACCTGACCACGTGGTTCAGTTCCATCATGGTGTCCTCCTCCTCACCTTTGATCCTCTCTCCTTCCCTTCTCTTCCTCCCTGCTCCCTACTTGTCCTACTTTCAATCAAATCACCTGAGTAAGTGATTGACTGCTTGGTTGGGGGTAATTCCTCTTGAGGAAGCAAAATTAACATCAGAATACAAACAGCATAAAAAAAGCTGGTATAAATAACTGTATAGGAGGTTAAGGAGTTCTCTTGTTATGTGCTCAGGAGAGCAGTAGTTTGCTGAGTCTTATAGCAGTTCTCTATTTAACATGTGAGACAACTTCAAATTGATTCCACAGTAACTGCATTAAATTAGAACACAACCAACAAATAAGGATTTCTTTTTTTGCAATATTTGTTGTTATATATTTGATGATAACTATTATTACTGGAGTAAGATGAAAACAGAGATGTTTTGATTTTCTCTTCTTTGATACATAGTGGTATTGAGCACTTCTTTTTTTCTTATTTTGGATACATAATTTTGTGTTTCACTGTGTCAGTTCAAAGTAAGCAAATTAAAACATGATCTCATCCTTACTATTTTGGGCAAGTTACCTGGAGTTTATGATTCTCAGATTTCCATTTTACAAAATGGAGAAGTCTATCCCCCGGGATTCTTTTTTTTTTTTTTAAGTTCTATTTTTTATTTACATTTCAAATGTTATTCTCTTTCCCCTTTCCTGGTTTCCCCCTCCATAAGCCTTTTCCCTTCCCCTCCCCCTTTTTCTATATAGGTGTTCCCCCTCCCTGCGCCCTGACACTCTCCTACACTGGGGAGTCAAGCCTTGGCAGGACCAAGGGCTTCTCCTCCCATTGGTGCACAACAAGACCATCCTCTGCTACATATGCAGCTGGAGCCATGGAGCTGCCCATGTGCACTCTTTGGATGGTGGTTTAGTCCCTGGGAGCTCTGGTTGGTTGGTATTGTTGTTTTTATGGGATTGCAAGCCCCTTCAGCTCCTTCAATCCTTTCTCTAATTCCTCCAACAGGGACCCAGTTCTTAGTTCAATGGTTTCCTACTAGCATTCGCTTCTGTATTTGTCATGCTCTGGCAGAGCCTCTGAGGAGACAACTCTATCAAGCTCCTGTCAGCATGCACTTCTTGGCTTCATCAATATTGTCTGGGTTTGGTGGCTGTAAATGAGCTAGATTCCCATGTGGGGCAGACTCTGAATGGCCATTCCTTTAGTCTCTGCTCCAAACATTGTCTCTGGGATTCTTATGATGATTAAACAAATTAGCATGTATAAACTGAATAGCTGAATGCTATTATCTTCTTTTCTATTTGAAAACTTTTACTTTTTTTAAAAATTTTATTTTAAAATTTTTCTTATCAGGTTGCATAAGGGTCTTTATATGAAGAGTGTATAATTGCTTTGAGCACATCTTCTATTTTGTTTGTTCTGCCCTCATTCATTGTTTTTGTCTCCCCAGGACAGTTTCACTTCTACTCTCACAAAATGATAATTTTATATATCAGGTGTCCATCAACAGATGAATGCATAACAAAATCGTAGTATAGTTACAAAATAAAACAGTTTTAGTCACAAAGAACCATGAATTTATATAGCTCCTCATTCTGTCAAGGTTTTCTGATTTCTGGCAGAAGGTGTTTCAGTATTTCTAGAAACTACCATTGTTTGTCTTTGAGAACTTTAAGTGGTTCGTTTTTTTTTTTTTTTTTTTTTTTTTCAGACTAAATAATTGCATTCATTCAATGTTGGTCTATCTCTGTGGTTATTTTTTTAATTATTTTATTTACATTCAGTTGCCACCTTGGATCCTCCCTGCCCGTTTCCTCATCCCATTCCTCCTGTCACTTGCCAACAAGAGGGTGCCCCCACAAGTTCTCCCTCTCCTGGGGCTTCAAGTCTCTCAAGGATTAAGACATTCTCTCCCACTGAGGCCAGGCCAGGCCAAACCAGGCAAATCTCTGCTAAACATGTTCCAGGGCCCTTGCACCAACTTGTGTATGCTCCTGGTCAATGGCTCAGTCACTGGGAGCTCCTCCTATGGGTGTTGGTCTTCCTATGGGATCTCTCTCCCCTCAGCTTCTTTAGTATCTACTTCTGTCTCCTTCAGTTGCTAGTAGGGCCTCTTGGAGGACAGCCATGTCAGGTTTCCTATGTAGGCACATCATAGCAGAGTAGTGTCAGGTCTTAGATAACCCCCCAACCCCTGCCTCCTGGGATGGATCCCACGTTGGAGCTAGTCACAGGACCTCTTTTCCTTCAATCTTTCCTCTGTTTTGCTGCAAAGTGATATAGTTGAGTCCTCAGGTAGAACTATTTTTAATTTTCCGAGGAACTGCCAGATTGATTTACAGAGTGATTTTACCAGTTTGCAATCTCACCAGGACTGGAAGAGTGGTCTTCTTTCTCCATATACTCTCCAGCATGTGTTGCTACTTGAGTTTTTGACCTTAGCCCTTCTGATTACTTTAAGATGGAATCTCAAGGTTTTGATTTACATTTCTCTGATAACTAAGGACTTTAAATATTTTTTAAAGAGTTTCTTCACCAACTGATTTTCTTCAATTGTGAATTCTCTCTTTAGCTCTGTACTCCAGTATTTGAGTTATTTGGGTTTATGGAGGTTAACTGCTCAGTTCTTACTTCAGACCTACCTTACCTATAAATATTGATGTAAAAATACTAAATAAAATTTTCACAAACCAAACCCAAGAATATATAAAATCATCATTCACCACCATCAAGGAGGTTTCATCCCAGGGATCTAGGGATGGCTCAATATATGAAAATCCATCAACATAATCCACTATATAAACAGACTCAAGGAAAAAAACACCTGATCATCTCAGTAGATGCCAAAAAAGCTTTAGACAAAATACAATGCCCCTTCATGTTAAAAGTCCTGGAGAGATCAGGAATTTATAGCACACACCTAAGCACAATAAAAGCAATATAGAGCACACCGGCATCAAATTAAATGGAGAGATGCTAGAAGCAATCCCTCTAAAAGCAGGGTCAAGACCAGGTTGCCCACTCTCTTCCTATCTATTCAATATACTACTCAATGTTCTAGCTAGTGCAATTAAACAATAAAAAGGATATCAATGAGATACAAATTGGAAAAGAAGTCAAAGTATCACAATTTGCAGATGATATGATAGTATACATAAATGACCCCAAACATTCAACCAGAGAACTACTAGAACTGATAAACAGCTTCAGCAATGTGGCAAGATATAAAGTTAATTCAAACAAATCAGTAGCATTCCTTTACATAACTGATAAATGGAATGAGAAAGAAATTAGGGAAACAGCACCATTCACAATAGCCACAAATAGGTTAAAATATCCTAGTGCAACCATTTCCAAGCAAGTGAATGAACTGTATGATAAGAACTTCAAATTCTTGAAAAATGAAATTGAAGAAGACGTCAGAAGATATTGAGTTCAACTGTAACCAAACTTTGTTTCTTATAGTCTTTGCTGTTTTAGTCATTGCTCTCAAAATATTTATTCCTTTGCTACTCACCAATGTACTGTAGATGTTTATTGAAATTTGTTATGCATTTCAAATTTAATTTTGTTCAATAAATGCAAATTTGATTCTATTGGCAATTTGAAAACAAAAGGATGGAAAGATCTCCCACGTTCATTAATTGGTAGGATTAATATAGTGAAAATGACAATCTTAACAAAAGCAATCTACAGATTCAATGATATCCCCATCAAAATTCCAACACAATTCTTCCCAGACTTGGAAAGAACAATTCTCAACTTCATATAGAAAAACAAAAAACCCAGGATAGGCAAATAATTCTCAACAATAAAAGAAGTTCTGGTGGCCCTGACCTTAAGCTCTGCTACAATAGTGATAAAAACAACATAGTATTGGTGCAGAGACAGACAGGTATATCAGTGGAACAGAATTGAAGACCCAGAAGTAAATACATACATCTATGAACACTTGATCTTTGAAAGGAACCAAAAACATACTGTGAGAATAAAAAGGCATCTTCAACAAATGGTGGTGGTCCAACTGGCAGTTTGAATGTAGGAGAATGAAAATAGATCCATATTTATCACCTTGCACAAAACTCAAGTCCAAGTGGATCAAGGCCCTTAATAGAAAACTAGATAAACTGAATCTAGTGGAAAAGAAAATAGGAAAGAACTTCTCACTCATTGGCACAGGGGGAAATTTCCTGAATAGGATCCAGCTATACCTCTCCTGGGCATATACCCAAAAGATGCCCCAACATATAAAAAAGACACGTGCTCCACTATGTTCATCGCAGCCTTATTTATAATAGCCAGAAGCTGGAAAGAACCCAGATGCCCTTCAACAGAGGAATGGATACAGAAAATGTGGTACATCTACACAATGGAATATTACTCAGCGATCAAAAACAATGACTTTGTGAAATTCGTAGGCAAATGGTTGGAACTGGAAACTATCATCCTGAGTGAGCTAACCCAATCACAGAAAGACATACATGGTATGTACTCATTGATAAGTGGCTATTAGCCCAAATGCTTGAATTACCCTAGATGCCTAGAACAAATGAAACTCAAGACGGATGATCAAAATGTGAATGCAGATCGCTCCTGAGAGACACAGCCAGAATACAGCAAATACAGAGGCGAATGCCAGCAGGAAACCACTGAACTGAGAACAGGACCCCTGTTGAAGGAATCAGAGAAAGAACTGGAAGAGCTTGAAGGAGCTCAAGACCCCATATATACAGCAATGCCAACCAACCAGAGCTTCAGGGGCCGAAGCCACTACCCAAAGACTATACATGGACTGACCCTGGACTCTGACCTAAATGAGTTGCAATGAATATCATAATAAGAGCACCAGTGGAAGGGAAGCCCTGAGTCCTGCTAAGACTGAACCCCTAGTGAACTAGACTGTTGGGAGAGGGCAGCAATGGGGGAGGTTGGGAGGAACACCCATAAGGAAGGGGGGGGGAGGGGATGTTTGCCCGGAAGCGGAAAGGGAATAACATTCAGAAATGTATATAAGAAATACTCAAGTTAATAATAATAATAAAAAAAAAAGACGTTGGTAAATAAAAGTGCATTAACTTCAAAAAAAAAAAAAAAAAAGAACACCAGTGGCTTGGACTATAAGATCAAGAATTGATAAATGGAATCTCATTAAACCGAAAAGCTTCTGTATGGCAAAACACACTGCTAGTAGGACAAATTGTCATCTTATAGATTGGGAAATAATTTTTCACTAACCTTGGACATAGGGCTAATATCCAAAATATTGAACTTAAAATACTTTTTGGATATTTGCATACTTGTTTAGAAAACACTATATTCATTTGCCCTGTTGTTGAGTGGCCGTTACATTTCCTTGGTGCTTTCGTTACTGCTATTATTCGCAAACTTGGACATTAACTTGCTCTCTACAGGGTAGCTTGTTAAGGTTTTCTCTAGTTCTGTAGTTTGCCTGTTTGCTCTGGTAATTGTTTTTAGTGAAGAAAATGATTCTCATTTAGTTCTTGTTAGTCATTGAGAACAATTCTTATGGTACAGGTGTTCTATTCAGAAAGTTCTTTCCTACTCAAATGAATCAAAGGGCATCCTCTGTTTTCTACAGGAAGTGTCAGCACTGATAGCTTTAGTTTGATGCCTTTAATTAATTTTGAATAAATATTTGTAAAAGGTCAAATATATGAAAACTTAATTTTTCAGCAGGCAGAGATACAGTTTTGCCAGTATCATTTGTTGAATATGTTATATTTTCCATTGTATTGTTGTATTTCCCTTTTAAAAAATTAACTGAGTAGGGCTTTGTCATTTTTCTTTTCAGAGGGAGTTTATATTTTATTCCACCGCTCTATCCTTATATTATTATTATGCCATACTAGTTTCTCTTTATTAATATAGCATTATAGCAGTGATTTACAACCTTACTAACAGTATTACCTTTCAATAGAGTTTCTCATGTTGTGGTGTCCCTAACAATAAAGATGAAATTATTTTATGATGCTACTTCAAATCTATAATTTTGCTACTGTTGTGAATCAAATATGTTTCTCTGTTTTCCAATGGTCTTAGAAAACCATTGTGAAGTGTATTTCCACCCTGCAAAGTGTCATGAGTTTCTGGTTGAGAAAAATTGCCATATAGGATAATTTGTAATCAGGCATTAGATTAATAACAAAATTTATTAACTGTTATGTCATAGGCTATTTGTGGTTCTTTTGTTCAGTGTGGATTCATTTATTGCTTTTCTAAACGGGAGAACTGTCATAGAAGTTCTGATAAATATTACATTAAATCGATAAATTAATTGGGAAGTAAAACATTTTCATACTTTCTGCAAATTCAAGTATATTAAATATCTGTCTGTTGGCTATTATATTCTGTGATGTTATTTTCCAACATCTTAATGTTTTTCTTATTGAAATCTTTTGCTTCTTTGGTTACATATATTCTAAAATAATTAACTTTCATCTTATATGAAATTTGAATTTTTGAATATTTTTCTGATTTCTTTTTATGAGGGCATATAGTATCCACTATTATTTTATCTAGTCTTATCTATAGCAGTTGCACAAGAAAATACATAAAAATGGTTTACAAATAGGAAAGAAAGGAGTCCAACACAATTCTTTATTTTTTTATTAATTCTGAAGTTGTTTTTTTCTCAATGTGGATTTGTTGTATTTCAGGAGTCCTTTCCCTGTATCTCAACCAATTTTGGTTGTTGGTTGTTACAAATAGACAAACTTTCCTGAATTCTGTCCCACTAGTACTAACTGACTAACATATCAGTTTATTTGGATCAAAATGAATCCAGACCACAAGTCCTTTACTTAGAATGATTAACTTTAATTCAACTCTCATTTCTATAAGTATCATTGCCATGAAACATAAAATCTTAAGTAGAGTTTCCATTGTTGTGATAGAGCATCATAACCAAATGAAACATCAAGAGGAAAGTATTATTTTCTTTTTACTTTTTAGTTTTTTCCTTTTCTTTTATTGGATATTTTCTTTATTTACATTTCAAATGTTATCCCCTTTCTTAGTTTCCCATCTCCCCCAACCCATCTCCTCCACACCCTGCCTCTATGAGGGTGCCCACCCATCAACTCCCTCCCATCTCCCAGCCCTGGTATTCCACTACACTGGAACATCTAACCTTCACATCTCTTCCCATAGATGCCCAACAAACCACAAACACTGCTATGTATGCGGCTGAAGCCATGGGTCCCTCCATGTGTATTCTTTGGTTGGTAGTTCTGTCTCTTGGAGCTCTGGGGTTGGTTGATACTGTTGTTCTTCCTGTGGGGTTGAAAACTGAGTTACCTCAGTCCTTTCTCTAACTCCTCCTATGGAGCTGCCATTCTCAGTCCAATGGTTGGTTGCTAGCATCTGCCTCTGTATTTGAGCCTCTCATGAGACAGTTGTATCAGACTCCTGTCAGCCTGCACCTTTTGACATCCCTGGGTTTGATGACTGCATGTGGGATGGAGTGCATGTGTGACAGTCTTTGGATGGCTTTTCCTTCTGTCTATGCTCTACTCTTTGCCCCTGTATTTCCCTTAGGCAGGAGCAATTCTGAGTTAAAATTTTGAGAAGGGTGGGTGGGCCCATTCCCAACCCGCTGGATATGTCTCTACAGGTTCTGTCTCTCCTTTGCGGAGCATTTCAGCTAATCTCATCCTTGTTCATTCCTGAGAGCCTTTTGCTTTCCTGGTATTTGGGACTTTCTGGTCCAGTTCCCCCATTCCCCATTGCTACACACCTCAGCATATCATCATTGTCTCTTCTCATACTGGATTCCACCTCCTTTTATTCTTCCACCTCCTCTTGTCCTCCTAAGTCCCTCTCACCCTCTAACTCCCATGAGTATTTTGTTCCCCCTTCTAAGGAGGACTGATGCATCCACATTTTGGTCTTCCTTCTTGATACAATTCACAGACCATGTGAAGCTCAAGAGGAAGGAAGTTTGTGGCTTATTTATGTATCATCTTTCATGAAGAACTTTTCACTTAACTCATTGATTTATAGGAGTTTGCTATGTATTTCTCGAATTTGGTCATATTGTTTTACCTGAGTTGCTTGGGGTGCTTTCTTATCATATTCCAGATCACTGGACAAGTGGCAGCACAATCCACAGTGAGCTGTGCCCACCCACATCAATAATTAACCCAGAAAATGTACCAAGGTCTTGTGGAGAAATTTTCTCAATTGAGAGTGCTTCTTCCCAAATGACTGCAACTTGTATCAAGTTGACATAAAACTAAGCAGGACAGTAAGTACATGGTGATTGTATATACTTATACAAGGAGAGCTCCAGTAGCATCACAAGCATCATTAACTTAAGCAGTTAAGTATGATGTTCTGGTTGCGGTTGACAAATGCCACTATTTTTAGAAATTTTCTTTATGTGTTACATTGCTTCATTGCTTTTCTATTTCATGTAAAAATACCCACACTTATATTAATTCATTTTAAGATTACTCACCACAGCCAAAGGGTGATAAACATGGACTGTCACTATAATTAAGTCAGAGTGCTCCTCTTAAGGAAGTTCCACTTAGAGACACCCATTAAGGAAGGTAACTACAAGCTAATCAGTAACTGTAGGGCCACTTCTGGGAACTGTTCTAGATAGTATAAATCACTGCAATTGGTTTAAGGCTGCACTTATATTCTTTAAAGTAATGGTGCAAGAATAGCTGAACAGCTGATCAGCTAAATGACTCATTTTCTCTTCTGAACATGCTAATTTTCGACTGATTACTACATAAGAAGTAGTCTGTTGAGTTTCAATATCAGAATATTTAGTTATTGATATATTTTTACACAATTTGCGTTTAAAAGTAAGTTTGGGTTTATGGAATATAAAATTTTCGAGATTGTAAGAGTGAAGGGATGCTCTGTGACTCTCTCAGGGTAACATGAATAAATGTCTCGGATCCCAGAGAGGCAAGTAACAACAAAACTAAATAAGGATTCAACTAAATTTCACATTTGTGAAGCAATTCACTGAGTTTGATTTGGGTTACTTATGAGGACGTAAGTGAGAAGTTACTTGTAGGAGCAATCGTAACTCAGAGTGAGCTGCATCACCAATTCCATCTAAAGCATGGGTAATACCGCACAAAAGATGGAAACCTAGAAGATACTTTACATCTTGCAGGCAGATCAACAGTTTTGAAAGTATTTGTCTAAGCCTTTTCCTGGCAGTTCACTTTGTTTGAAATGGTCTCTTGGAGGTTGGTATTGATTATATCCGAATGGAGAACAAACGCTCAGTGATTCAGTAGTTTCAGGAACATCCTGACTATAGTCAAAGTTATTTACTTACTAATATACATGAGAGTCTCTGTAGGATGGGATGTCTCTCCTTCCTTAGAACATTCGTTTTGTTCTATCTTCTCACCAACACTGTGTCTTAACAAGTTTTCCTTCAAAATGGAAGATTTTTGTATGGTCAGTAACTGCTCCACAGCAAGGAAGTGTTACTTTTCGTTATGATTATCCACAAATGGAAATTATTTTGTTTAACCGAAGTTATGAAGATACCATATAGTAAAACTATGATCATTGAGTTTCAGTTTCATGTACCTGTTATTACAGAAGGGAAAAGATTCCATAATTTTTATATGGATGAGCATGCACATATATTGAGTTGAACATAGTGACAAGCCAATGATCTTCACACTGCCCAGAGTTTGACTTATATATTTTTTATATTGCTTTTCATCTCTTTCCTTTATAAAATATTTTACTGTGTAATGAACTAGTAAATGTAAAAATTAAACATGTCATAGTCAATTTTCTAACGCACCTAATGCCTTTAATGCCCTCTAAAATTATTATATTATAGGGTTGGATCATTGTATGTGGAGTTCCCCCTGAGCTTCCCAGGGTCTTTTATGCAAGAGCAAATTATTGAACTAGACTCAGCCAATATAAGATACAATTTCCATCTCAAAAATGATAAGGGGGAGGCCCCCTGGAGAGGAGTTCTCACCGCCTGGTTGGGCAGGCACTCCTGAGGCAGCAGAGCGGAGGAGACCACCAACGCCGCCCACCTCTGCCCACATCCCTGGCCCAGGAGGGTACTGTATACGGCCTCTGGGTACCCGTAGAGGAGGGCCCAGGAGCAGCAGATTCACTGCGTCTGAGACACCGCACCTGAAGGGACCGACCGGATAAACAGCTCTCTGCACCCCAAATCCCGTGGGAGGGAGGCTAAACCTTCAGAGAGGCAGACCGCCTGGAAACCAGAAGAGACTGCACGCTGCACACAGTACTGACCCCAGAGGAAAACAAAAGCTATCTGGAACCCTGGTGCGGAACCTCCCGGAAGGGCGGCGCAGATCTTCCTGGTTGCTGAGCCCATGGAGAGCTCATGGGCAACACCCAGCGAGCAAGCGTGAGCCTGGGGACCACAGGTAAGACAAACTTTTCTGCTACAAACGACTTGCCTGGTGATCTCAAGACACAGGCTCACAGGAACAGCTGAAGACCTGTAGAGAAAAGAAAAACTACTGGCGCCCAAAAAAGCAGAACACTCTGTCCCCATAACTGGCTGAAAGAAAACAGGAAAACAGGTCTACAGCACTCCTGAAACACAGGCTTATAAGACAATCTAGTCACTGTCAGAAATAGCAGAACAAAGTAACACTAGAGATAATCTGATGGCGAGAGGCAAGCGCAGGAACCCAAGCAACAGAAACCAAGACTACATGGCATCATCGGAGCCCAATCCTCCCACCAAAGCAAACACGGAATATCAAACACACCAGAAAAGCAAGATCTAGTTTCAAAATCATATTTGATCATGATGTTGGAGGACTTCAAGAAAGACATGAAGAACTCCCTTAGAGAAACACAGGAAAACATAAATAAACAAGTAGAAGCCTACAGAGAGGAAACACAAAAATCCCTGAAAGAATTCCAGGAAAATATAAATAAACAAGTAGAAGCCCATAGAGAGGAGTCACAAAAATCCCTGAAAGAATTCCAGGAAAACACAATCAAACAGTTGAAGGAATTAAAAATGGAAATGGAAGCAATCAAGAAAGAACACATGGAAACAACCCTGGATATAGAAAACCAAAAGAAGAGACAAGGAGCTGTAGATACAAGCTTCACCAACAGAATACAAAGAGATGGAAGAGAATCTCAGGGCAGAAGATTCCATAGAAATCATTGACTCAACTGTCAAAGATAATGTAAAAGCGGAAAAAAAGCTACTGGTCCAAAACATACAGGAAATCAGGACTTAATGAGAAGATCAAACCTAAGGATAATAGGTATAGAAGAGAGTGAAGACTCCCAGCTCAAAGGACCAGTAAATATCTTCAACAAAATCATAGAAGAAAACTTCCCTAACCTAAAAAAAGAGATACCCATAGGCATACAAGAAGCCTACAGAACTCCAAATAGATTGGACCAGAAAAGAAACACCTCCCGTCACATAGTAGTCAAAACACCAAACGCACAAAACAAAAAAAAAGAATATTAAAAGCAGTAAGGGAAAAAGGTCAAGTAACATATAAAGGCAGACCTATCAGAATCACACCAGACTTTTAAGCCCAGAAACTATGAAAAGCCAGAAAGATCCTGGACTGATGTCATACAGACCCTAAGAGAACACAAATGCCAGCCCAGGTTACTGTATCCTGCAAAACTCTCAATCAACATAGATGGAGAAACCAAGATATTCCATGACAAAACCAAATTTACACAATATCTTTCTACAAATCCAGCACTACAAAGGATAATAAATGGTAAAGCCCAACATAAGGAGGCAAGTTATACCCTAGAAGAAGCAAGAAACTAATCGTCTTGGCAACAAAACAAAAAGAAGAAAAGCACACAAACATAACCTCACTTCCAAATATGAATACAACCAGAAGCAATAATCACTATTCCTTAATATCTCTCAACATCAATGGCCTCAACTCCCCAATAAAAAGACATAGATTAACAAACTGGATACATAGCGAGGACCCTGCATTCTGCCTACAGGAAACACACCTCAGAGACAAAGACAGACACTACCTCAGAGTGAAAGGCTGGAAAACAACTTTCAAGCAAATGGTCAGAAGAAGCAAGCTGGAGTAGCCATTCTAATATCAGATAAAATCAATTTTCAACTAAAAGTCATCAAAAAAGATAAGGAAGGACACTTCATATTCATCAAAGGAAAAATCCACCAAGATGAACTCTCAATCCTAAATATCTATGCCCCCCCAAACACAAGGGCACCTACATACGTAAAAGAAACCTTACTAAAGCTCAAAACACACATTGCACCTCACACAATAATAGTAGGAGATTTCAACAACCCACTCTCATCAATGGACAGATCATGGAAACAGAAATTAAACAGAGACGTAGACAGACTAAGAGAAGTCATGAGCCAAATGGACTTAACGGATATTTATAGAACGTTCTACCCTAAAGCAAAAGGATATACCTTCTTCTCAGCTCCTCATGGTACTTTCTCCAAAATTGACCATATAATTGCTCAAAAAACGGGCCTCAACAGGTACAGAAAGATAGAAATAATCCCATGCGTGCTATCGGACCACCACGGCCTAAAACTGGTCTTCAATAACAATAAGGGAAGAATGCCCACATATACGTGGAAATTGAACAATGCTCTACTCAATGATAACCTGGTCAAGGAAGAAATAAAGAAAGAAATTAAAGACTTTTTAGAATTTAATGAAAATGAAGATACAACATACCCAATCTTATGGGACACAATGAAAGCTGTGCTAAGAGGAAAACTCATAGCAGCTGAGTGCCTGCAAGAAAAGAAACAGGAAAGAGCATATGTCAGCAGCTTGACAGCACACCTAAAAGCTCTAGAACAAAAAAAAGCAAATACACCCAGGAGGAGTAGAAGGCAGGAAATAATCAAACTCAGGCGAAATCAACCAAGTAGAAACAAAAAGGACCATAGAAAGAATCAACAGAACCAAAAGTTGGTTCTTTGAGAAAATCAACAAGATAGATAAACCCTTGGCCAGACTAACGAGAGGACACAGAGAGTGTGTCCAAATTAACAAAATCAGAAATGAAAAGGGAGACATAACTACAGATTCAGAGGAAATTCAAAAAATCATCAGATCTTACTATAAAGCCTATATTCAACAAAACTTGAAAATCTGCAGGAAATGGACAATTTCCTAGACAGATATCAGGTACCGAAGTTTAAACCCCATAATTCCTAACGAAATAGAAGCAGTCATTAAAGGTCTCCCAACCAAAAAGGGCCCAGGTACAGATGGGTTTAGTGCAGAACTCTATCAGACCTTCATAGAAGACCTCGTACCAATATTATCAAACTATTCCACAAAATTGAAACAGATGGAGCACTACCGAATTCCTTCTATGAAGCCACAATTACTCTTATACCTAAACCACACAAAGACCCAACAAAGAAAGAGAACTTCAGACCAATTTCCCTTATGAATATCGATGCAAAAATACTCAATAAAATTCTGGCAAACCGAATCCAAGAGCACATCAAAACAATCATTCACCATGATCAAGTAGGCTTCATCCCAGGCATGCAGGGATGGTTCAATATCTGGAAAACCATCAACGTGATCCATTATATAAACAAACTGAAAGAACAAAACCACATGATCATTTCATTAGATGCTGAAAGCATTTGACAAAATTCAACACCCCTTCATGATAAAAAGTCCTGGAAAGAATAGGAATTCAAGGCCCATACCTAAACATAGTAAAAGCCATATACAGCAAACCAGTTGCTAACATTAAACTAAATGGAGAGAAACTTGGAAGCAATCCCCTAAAATCAGGGACTAGACAAGGCTGCCCACTCTCTCCCTACTTATTCAATATAGTTCTTGAGTTCTAGCCAGAGCAATCAGACAACAAAAAAGGAGGTCAAGGGATACAGATCGGAAAAGAAGAAGTCAAAATATCACTATTTGCAGATGATATGATAGTATATTTAAGTGATCCCAAAAGTTCCACCAGAGAACTACTAAAGCTGATAAACAACTTCAGCAAAGTGGCTGGGTATAAAATTAACTCAAATAAATCAGTAGCCTTCCTCTACAAAAAGAAACAGGCGAGAAAGAAATTAGGGAAATGACACCCTTCATAATAGATCCAAATAATATAAAGTACCTCGGGGTGACTTTAACCAAGCAAGGGAAAGATCTGTACAATAAGAACTTCAAGACTCTGAAGAAAGAAATTGAAGAAGATCTCAGAAAATGGAAAGATCTCCCATGCTCATGGATTGGCAGGATTAATATAGTAAAAATGGCCATTCTACCAAAAGCGATCTACAGATTCAATGCAATCCCCATCAAAATACCAATCCAATTCTTCAAAGAGTTAGACAGAACAATTTGCAAATTCATCTGGAATAACAAAAAACCCAGGATAGCTAAAACTATCCTCAACAATAAAAGGACTTCAGGGGGAATCACTATCCCAGAACTCAAGCAGTATTACAGAGCAATAGTGATAAAAAACTGCATGGTATTGGTACAGAGACAGACAGATAGACCAATGGAACAGAATTGAAGACCCAGAAATGAACCCACACACCTATGGGCACTTGATTTTTGACAAAGGAGCCAAAACCATCCAATGGAAAAAAGATAGCATTTTCAGCAAATGGTGCTGGTTCAACTGGAGGTCAACATGTAGAAGAATGCAGATCAATCCATGCTTATCACCCTGTACAAAGCTTAAGTCCAAGTGGATCAAGGACCTCCACATCAAACCAGATACCTCAAACTAATGAAGAAAAACTAGGAAGCATTTGGAACACATGGGCACTGGAAAAAATTTCTGAACAAAACACCCAATGACTTATGCTCTAAGATCAAGAATCGACAAATGGGATCTCATAAAACTGCAAAGCTTCTGTAAGGCAAAGGACACTGTGGTTAGGACAAAACGGCAACCAACAGATTGGGAAAAGATCTTTACCAATCCTACAACAGATAGAAAGCTTATATCCAAAATATACAAAGAACTGAAGAAGTTAGACAGCAGGGGCAAATAACCTATTAAAAATGGGGTTCAGAGCTAAACAAAGAATTCACAGCTGAGGATGCCGAATGGCTGAAACACCCTAAAAGAAATGTTCAACATCGTTAGTCATAAGGAAATGCAAATCAAAACAACCCAAGATTTCACCTCACCAGTGAGAATGGCTAAGATCAAAAACTCAGGTGACAGCAAATGCTGGCGAGGATGTGGAAAGGGAACACTCCTCCATTGTTGGTGGGGTTGCAGACTGCTACAACCATTCTGGAAATTAATCTGGAGGTTCCTCAGAAAATTGGACATTGAACTACCTGAGGATCCAGCTATACCTCTCCTGGGCATATACCCAAAAGATGCCCCAACCTATAAAAAAGACACGTGCTCCACTATGTTCATTGCAGCCTTATTTATAATAGCCAGAAGCTGGAAAGAACCCAGATGCCCTTCAACAGAGGAATGGATACAGAAAATGTGGTACATCTACACAATGGAATATTACTCAGCTATCAAAAACAATGACTTTGTGAAATTCGTAGGCAAATGGTTGGAACTGGAAACTATCATCCTGGTGAGCTAACCCAATCACAGAAAGACATACATGGTATGTACTCATTGATAAGTGGCTATTAGCCCAAATGCTTGAATTACCCTAGATGCCTAGAACAAATGAAACTCAAGGCGGATGATCAAAATGTGAATGCAGATCAGCTCTCAGGGAGACACAGCCAGAATACAGCAAATACAGAGGCGTATGCCAGCAGGAAACCACTGAACTGAGAACAGGACCCCTGTTGAAGGAATCAGAGAAAAGAACTGGAAGAGCTTGAAGGGCTCGAGACCCCCATATGTACAGCAATGCCAACCAAACGGACCTTCCAGGGACTAAGCCATTACCCAAAGACTATACATGGACTGACCCTGGACTCTGACCTCGTAGGTTGCAATGAATATCCTAGTAAGAGCACCAGTGGAAGGGGAAGCCCTGGGTCCTGCTAAGACTGAACCCCCAGTGAACTAGACTGTTGGGGAGAGGGAAGCAAGGGGGGAGGGTTGGGAGGGGAACACCCATAAGGAAGGGGAGGGGGGAGGGGGATGTTTGCCCGGAAGGAATAACATTTGAAAGGTAATAACAAGTTAATAATTTGAAAAATGCAAAAAAAAAAAAAAAAAAAGAAAAAAGGACTCAAAAAAAAAAATGATAAGGGAGTTCATGTTGGATGCTAATGTAAGTAGCCATGTCCCAGGAATATAGATTTGGGTCACCACACGTACTCTGTCCCATATGGTAAGAGTTCATTGAAATTTTTAAAGCAACAATGAAGAAAGTCATAAATTAAGACCCTTCAAATTCTTTGGTCCACATGGCAGAGAGGCCATTCACAGCTAATCAGGGAAATCTCTGCTGTTGGCCCCAGATGCTGTCTGGCAGCACTTTTTAGGTTTTTGTTTGGTGGGAGCCTGTAAGTGGCTTGCTAAGTTAATATTTTTCTATTGATAGTTATGAGAATATTAGATCAGACACCGAGGTCAGACCAAATGCCTAATAATAAGTAAAATAGCTCATAATGACTTTTATTTACAGATTGGACCAGCAATATTCTAACTGCTTTATCATCATCGAAGTGTTAATCATTTAGTTAGGCTTACAGAGAGTTAGAAGAAGAAATGTCTCCTTTCTAGTGTCTCCATTCATAAACACATTGGCCACTAAACATATCAGCATATGAGCAGTAGACAGAATTTGTTATGAAAAGAAAAGATACTCCCAAGAATAGAAATGCCTCATAAGAGACTTGTGAGGGCCTAATGTTCAAAAATCTGAGAGTCTTATGACCCTTTATAAGTCACGAATCCAGCTTCAGCTTTATCCTACATTTGGAAATGTCCCAATCTTGTTGTGTAGGTTTTGTTTGTAAGCATGCTGTGCCATCAGGTTCATACACCTTTAACTATTTGTCCTACCTTAGTCTTGATTTACGTTCCCCATTACCTACTCTACTGCCAAAACATTATTTGGTAAAAAAGCAACATGAATCTAATCAAAAATATCCGCAGTGAATTTGTAGTCTAAGCAAGTCAGAAATTTTGGAACCTTATTCTGCTCAATTCAAATTGTCAGTTAGTCACAGGATACGGACATGAGATTCAAGGCCAGATCTAGCAGTGAGAAATGTCCTATAACTGCTATATTTGACAGGTTTGTTTGTGAAAAAGTCCTACCTCTCTCATTACTACATAAGAGGCTAGGATCACACCCATGATGTGCAAGCATATTCTTCTATTCTTCTGAGATACTAGAAGTGAATGGCTTTCACCCTTATTTATTTATTTATTTATTTATCTATTTATTTATTTATTTAATATGTTTACATTTAAAATATAGCAAGCCACGTTATTGGTACATAGTAACACCATTTGGGTGCCACAAGAAGCCCATGAATTCCCTCACCAAAGAGAGAAAACACTTGACTCTGAGGTAATATCATCAGACTTTTCCACAAAGCAAGGTTGCCTCCAATTTGGATGAGGTGTTTCACCAGGAACGCATTTGGAATATTGACATTTCAGATACAGTGTCGCATGCCACAGGAATTGGAAAGAGTGAAGTCCTGTCTGTTTCAGATTCAAGTTCTCTGCATCATTTCCCTGAATATTGGGCACATCATCTCACAGTTCATGTTCAAGTTAAAAGGCAGAAGCATGAAATGAAGAGGTTCTGGCAAACTGCCAAAGCCCTGCAGCAGCTGCCTGTCCAGGTGGGATTTTATGGGGCTTAGATTGAGGAAATGTCACTCAAGTGCCTGACACCATTGTCTTCTCCCTGCTGGAGGTGTGATCGTTGATGGCTCAGTGGGCATGATAGCAGCAATTAATGTGTTGGGCAGAAATGGCTCTTCCATAGGATTCATTAGTCACTTCTAAAAATATAAACCTAAATACAGGCAAACAAATCACTTGCTTGGAGGGAAAGGCAGACCATGACCTTTCCTTTTTCAGGCTAGTCATTGTAAGAAGAGTGACGTCCTATTTAATGTGTGAACTGGGAAATAATGAAATGAATAGAATGCAAAATGTGGTTACTTTGGCTTGGATCATTATTCCTTTGTATGTATATATTCCTGTGTATAGATAATTTATATACATATGTATATAAATTAACATGCATAGAATTGATTTGTAATATGTCAGAGGTAGATTGCTTAACAAAATGAGCATATGTATTTTCACTTTGGCATGTTTCTGTGTATAATAAAATTCTGGAGTTGCTGACCAATATCAGGATACATGATTTTGGTTCATATGATTACTATCTTAAGGTTGATTACGGATACTGTTGATTTTAAATTTCATCAGAGTATCCAAGTGCAAAAAATAATCTTTTAAGAATCACTTGGTATCTGGGAATGGAATGGATGGCATGGTGTTGTGGTCTCTGGATGGCCTTTCCTTCAGCCTCTGCTCCATTTTTGTCCCTGACACTATTGCTGCTGCCAAGATGTGCTTGCCGACAGGAGCATGGTATGACTGTCCTCTGAAAGGCTCCGCCAGCACCTGACTAAGTAGAGCCAACCATTGGACTGAGACCCTGACCCAAAGGAAAGAATTAGGGGAAAAACTGAAGGAGCTAAAGAGGGTTGCAACCCTATAGGAAGAACAATATCAACTAACCGGATCCCTCAGAACTTCCACGAATTAAACCACGAACCAAAGGGTAGAAAATGGGCGCCGGTTCTTGGCTCTAGCTAAGTATGTAGTAGAGGACTGCCTCATCTGGCATCAGTGGGAGGGGCAGCGCTTGGTCCTGTGGAGGCTTGGTGCCTCAGAGAAGAGGGATGCTAGAGGGGTGAGTTAAAAGCGTGTGGGTAGCTGGGGGAGCACCCTCTTAGAGACAAAGGGGAGGTTCATGGAGGGGGACCAGGAAGAAAAATAACTTTTGAAGGCAGTGTCTGGCATCAATAGGAGAAGAAGCCCTTGGTACTGTGAAGGCTCTATTCCCCAGTGTAGGGGCACGCCAGGGCGGTGAGGTAGGAGTGGGTGGGTAGGAGATGAAGAATCCTAATAGAAGCAGGGGAAGGGGGGATAAGAGAGGGGGAACAGGGAAAGAGGATAACATTTGAAGTGTAAATACATAAAATATCCAATAAAATAAATTTAAACAAATAAAATGATTAATGATAATAATAATAACAATAAAAGAACCATTTGGTCTCAATGTTTACAATTGCTTCTAAACTACTGTAGAAAATATTTACTTAGCAAAATGATACAGTATCCCTCTGTGTGTATCTATAATATTATGTGATTGATTAATTTATCATATTTGTATTGGTATATTCCTTCACTGTGGAAAACGTATAATATTTATGTTTTAAAATATCTTTTTCTGTGCCGACATAAGAGAGTATTTTTCTATGTCGATCAACACATATTTTGTAGCTCATTGGAATATTGGCTTGAAAACAAGAAATCACTGTAGAACATCTCATTGACATTCAATAGGGAAATAGTGCTGACAGAATGTTACAAGTCCTCAAGTGGATGGAAGCCAAGAGAGTAAATTAAAAACAGTCTGATAGCTGTCTTAACGTTTTACAAGGCAAGCAATATGATCAAGTTGTTGAGCTGACATCATAAAATTATTTGAAACCAAGAAGGAGCTCTGTTTCAGAGATTCCCTTTTTATAACCTTGGTACTTTGATGAAAGAGTACAGCTTTGAAGCATTGGCAAGTAGGACATCTATACAGATTTCGTATGTACTTGTCACTTGTGTGTTTGCAGCAACTTTACATCCACCTCAAGGACAAAGGAACAAACTTTCTCTGGAATCGAATCTGCTGCACATTTATTTGGCCACGTATCTATATCTTGGTTTATAAATGCCACATATTTACTCCAAGCTCTGACATGTGTTTTCATACATCACACTGACAAGTGGACAAGTAAAAGAGTCAGCTTACGGTGCTCATGCAGATACTTTATCATACTTTGCAGTACGATCTTATCCATCAGTCTTCCTTTCATCCACTCATGCATTGGGAACTGTCAGTATGTTAAAACAATGAAATCAATAATGTATTCATGAACCCAGCTCGCATACATTATTAAACAATTTCTATCCATTTATCTTCTTTGTAACATGTAGGCAAGACTACTGAGCCTGGGACCTGTGATTAGGAAAATACAGTTTTCCGTCTAAATTAATTAGTGTATATTCAAAGAAGAAAATATCTAAGTATACTAGTCCTTGAAAAACATACTCTTAGATACTATTTATGAAGAAATTTTGTTATGACAAAGTTTTAACATGTTCATTGAATTATGCTTTCTGACACAGTGTGTTCAGATTCTATTTATGTCTGTGTTCAGATCTCTAAGTGTTATAGTTCCATATTGTTGAACTAATTGCATACCTTGTAATCTAATAATTGGCCATTAGCAAAAGCTATTCTATATTTTTTTTGAATATCAAATGTTTATTTTCTTAATTTATTATTATTATTATTATTGTTATTGTTATTGTTATTATTATTAATTCACTTTACATTCCACTCACTGGCCCAGTCCTGGTAATCTCACTCCTAATCTTTCTTCCTTCCCTCCTCCCCTACTCCTCTGAGCAGGTCTCCCCATGGGTATTTTCTCCACTCTGGCACTTCAAGTCTCTGCAAGGCTAGGCAATTCCTTTCCCATTGAAGCTACACAATGCAGCCCAACTAGAAGAACATATTCCACATAGAGGCAACACCTTTGGGATAGCCATTGTTCTAGTTGTTCAGGACCTACATGAACACAAAGTTGCGCACCTGCTACATATGTGAAGTTTAGGTCCATCCCATGTATGCTCTTTAGTTAGGAGTTCAGAGTCTGAAAGTCTCAAGGGTCCAGGTGAATAGACTCTGTTGTTTTTCCTGTGGAGTTCTGATCTCCTTCAGAGCCTACAATTCTTCTATTCTTCCATGAGAGCCCTGAGCTCCATCCAGTTTGACTGTAGGTGTGTGTATCTGTCTGAGTCAACTTCTGTGTGGAGCTTCTTAAAGGACAACATGTTCCTGTCTACAAGCTTAACAAAGTTTCATTAATAGTTTCAGGGGTGGTGCTTGCCCATGGGATGGTTCTTAAGTTGGGTCAGTTATTGGTTGACCATTCCCTCAGTCTCTGCTCCATCGCCCACATCTACATTTTTTGTAGACAGAATAATTTGAGTTGAAAAATTTGCAGGTGGTTTGGTGTTTCTATCGCACCACTGGGGTTGCTGTCTGGCTATGTGTGGTAGGAATGTCACAGATTTAAGTGGCAATGTTCAACCATTTTAGTATCTGAATGGCATCAGATACATGTACGCATCAAGCATTAGTATTGTATACATGGATTTACTAATGTATATCTAGGAAAATATAAAATGAATGACAAAATAAAAGAATACTTTCATGCAAGATAATTAAGAAGTAGAACATTGGAATAATAATTTTTTAGGTACCTATATTACAAGGCTTTTTCCAGGAATACATGAATAAGCATCTATTTACCCCAGCTATGACATCAATCACAGACTAAAATGTGGCTCTACAAAAGTCAACTTTAGTCAAGAAATTACTAAAGGTGTTAGGGTTTTGATTAGGAAATGAGTGAGGGCCTATTAACAAGAATGTGACTGACTCAAATAACTGCACCACCAAAAACCCACCGCACCATAGTTACTGCTCATCAATATTGTATCATTTCTGACTCTTGCTCAACCAGCAGACAGGTCTAAATAAAAATCTTAACTATTAACCAATCACCTAGCAATTGTTAACTTCTTATATAAACTTATGTAAAGGTCCAGTGAGTACTACTTATTTGGAAATTTATCTTCCTAACGAGACTTTCTATTTTGTCCATGAAAGGATATTTATATTCAGAAGAAACAGCTACATTGCAGGATGACTTTGTTTTCCATAGGGAATATCTAGATTATCAAAAGTCAATTTTTGTCACATTAGATTAGTAATGGGGGTAGCCAATTTGAAGAAGTCTGGGACAGTGGTAAACATAAAAAAGGCACAGAGTTGATGTCTATAATAATAGTAATAGCATACACACACACACACACACACACACACACACACACACACACACACACACGATGGCAATTCAACCTCACAAATAATCAGATTTTGGGGGATGAAAGGCTCATTCATTTCTATCAATGGATTTTGAAGATTTTGCCAGGTAAAAATTTAAGATACTCAATAAAATGTAGCATGAATCACTACCAGAAATGACACAAGGATGTCTTAATAATTCAAGGGGAAAGAAATGCATTTTAGACTCAAGTAGTATTAGTAAGTACTAAATGAAGAGAAAAAAGACATATGGGGAATGGAGGGAGGGGCCCTGTGAGCAGGGACAGGGACAAGCATTTGGGATGTAAATATATACATTGATTAAAAAAATGCATCCATTACACTGGAAAGGAATAACAGATTACTTTACGTCTTCGAGCATACAAGAGTCAGGAGATATTTAAAGAATATCACAGATAGCAACTTAAGAAAGTTAAGTGAGAAGTCTCTTTATACCTGAGTGCCAGCTACCTAGTATCTACTGTGTGAAGGTCAGATTGCTGAAAAATGTCCATCTGAGCACATCAGAGGTACCTTGGTTAGAGACACTGATATTTCCTTTTGCATTCTACAAATGACAGAGGTGACTTCAACCTTTCCCTAAAGACTGAAGACATTTTAATATCCTATACCTTCCAGATTTTATAAATAATCTTGTTTATAATTAATATTTAAATCATATACTATCATTACATATTTTCTTATACATAGAGTAGACTTAATTTTTTTGCTTCTTTTTTTCACTACCCAAGGATTCTTCCAACAAGTGATTTAGGATAAAATTTTAGTATTATTTTATTTATTTATTCACTTAATTGCATTATTTTTAACCAGTTGGTAGATGTAAAGGACATTCCGTCACCAGTGGTATTACCTTTAAATTTTTGCTTGATGTACACATACTAAAAGTTTGAATTGTTCTGATGCCCATTTTCTATTAATGGCACAGTAAGAAAATGTCTGTGACTCAAGGTCATAAAAAAGATGATTATTTGGTTCTCAGGGTTCAAAAGAAAAAGCCCTGAGTATGTCAGTTCTGATGGGGCCAAGGCCCAAGTGTAGGTTCTTTAATCTTTTTTAATGAATTTTGAATATTCTTTTTTTAAATGCAGTGTTATTTCTCTAGGTCATGCAAGAGGCCATTTACAGCAGGAGAACCATAAAAACGAAAGTTAAGAATAGGGCTTTGTGCAGTCAAGTGGATTTACAGCTGAGCTAAGCATCAGACTATGTCGCTTAAAGTTCACATAATTAACCTGTAATATAAATAAACAAAAAAGAGTTCAAAGTATCCAAAAATTATAGTTTTGACCACTACTCTATAGGATCTGGGCATTCATTGGCAATTATATATCTAAGCCTATAATATTACAATGTACAATTATAACTCAGATATGTGGGGACTCTATAGTTGCCCTATTAAATAAGATAATGTGTCCTGTAATCATAAAGAACTCAACACAGGTTTGGGTCAGGGAGATGTGAGGATCACTATGATTTTTTAGCTAATAACATAGCTCCAAATTCAGTGGAATATTGTCTCAAAGAAACAAAATGGAGACTGAGAAAGCTAGAAATCTGACATCTTCCTGTGTCCTGTGTATGTACACATCTTTACATACAGTGTACATATACCACACATATGTTCCACAAATCGGTTATGGGATTAAATATTTAAATATATGCAGTCTCTTACACTGTGAAAGGAGTATGTAACAACAATTAACACAAAAATCATGAATTTTAATATCAGTGTGAAGTATATGAAAGAAGAAAAAAAGATAAATGGGGAAATTATGTGAATATATCATATCTAAAAAAGGAAATAATTTTGAAAAATTAGATATATATGTATGCTTTATAATTTCATAGAGAACATAAAAGTACTTAGGCAGTGTAATCATTATTATTCATAATTACTTATTTGTGTTAATAAAGGTGCAAAACATTCTCGCATTTAAATCTCAATAATTCCATGTCTAGTATACGTTGAATTTTTAATGCTTGGCATATTGAAAGACCTCAAGGAGACAATTCTAAGACTTCAGTGAAGACCACCAATACTTCATGTTCTGAACAACCACAGAACACAGTAGCTCCTGACATCTTGGACCTCAAGCTATGTTTTACCATAATTATGTACTTAGACACTACCCATTACTCAGGCATTTTATGCCTTGATAGCATGATAGTTTTGTTTGTTTTTGGTTGTTGTTGTTTTCCTGTTTTCAAGGAAAATACAACACAGAACGTTGAGATTTCTCATCATCCAACATAAAGGTCATTAAGAGGTAAAATACAAAGTGATTAAGACAAACCTGAAGCTTAGGAAACAGACACTGTGAATTTTCATACAACTCTTCGTAGCTAGGGTTGTTGCACTGTAAAGTGACTTTATGATTAGGTAAGGGAGACTTCTGTATTTAAAAATATCTAAAGAGCATATACTTTATATTTTATCTTGGAAAAAAATCACAGAGCATTATACAAAGACATAAGCATTTTTTGGTTTTGTTGTTGTTACTATAAAATTTGAAGTAATTTAATTTCCAATTTGCATTCTAAAGTTAAACTTTCCCATACTCACCATTTCAAAGGCTTTTATCTTATAAGCAGGAAATTTATTTCACAATTTGATGTTACAAATTGACAGATATTAAGTTGAAATATAAATAATTAATGATATCTTAACAAAGCATCAATTGTGTGACATCCTAGCAATGCAATGAAGGCATAAACATGTTGTTCTTCAATAGAGTGATGTTTAGCATATGCAAAGCACCCCAGTCATTTCAAAGAAGCATTGAAGTGTCCTAGTTTTAAAGACTCATAAAATATATATTCTGAAAGAAATGAATATTTACATAATAGTAATACTTAAGTAAGATTTATAAAATATTTTGTGATCACTTTACAGATAGTGCTCTGTTCTGACTGTTTAATGCTTTCTTAAAATTTCAAGTTTATTTTTGAAAGATGGGAAAGCCTTAATATTTTTTAGTTGGCAGTGATTAGCTGGATGCATTTTCATTTTGTTGATTTCCTGGAATATTGTACTGGTCTTGGTGTCTTTCCTTTCCATTTGTCTATCTTTTTCATTTTTATTTCTTTATTTGTTCTCTGATATCCTCTCATTTCCTTGCAACCAATGTGTTATGTGTTTTTGTCATCTAATTAGGCTAACCTAGACATTCTCTGAGGAGATGACCAATTTCTCAGAGAAGGAAGTGGTTGACTGTTCCTAGTCTCCCTCAAAATTGGCTGTTACTTCAATCTGTGAATCCAGGAGAGTGAGAAGAGCTAGGTTCTCTGTGAGCAATGAATGAAAGCATCAACCTACTTAATGTTCCATAAAACTATTTGAATTCCACACATCTTAACTGTTTTGAACATACTTAGGCAGAGAAACGAAACATAACTTGTTCCCCCCATATTGTGTGTACTATCTATTTCTTACTATTTCAAAAAGATAGAAACTAATAGGCTAAAATTCCAAATAATATGACATGTGTTATAAATACACATACACTATATATATGTATATATATATAGTTAGATATGTTAGATAATAGATGTGCATATGGATTATGGATGATGAATGATAGATGATAAAGTGGTAGATGGCAAAAATGATAAATAAATAGGTGAACAATGTATTTTAGATAAATGATAGATAGATACAAACATAGATGATACAGAGAGCCAAGTATCGGTATATAATGAAATATAAATATAGAAATGCTTTCTCAGATGATTAGTTCATTTCTTTATACATCTCCAAATATGCTTGCATAGCCTATTACACATATAGACTGTATGTTGCACTTTGACTGAATATCTATTAAGTAAATCACCACAATAGTTAATGTAGTCAATTGTGGTGTAAAAATAGTTGTGTAAGTGAACATTTCTAAATACAGAAAATGCAAAAAAAATAAATGATACATATTTTTTAATGTTTTTTATTTTTAATAGATATATTTCTTTACTTACATTTCAGATATTATTCCCTTTCCCAGTTTATTGTCCACAATTACCCATCCCCTCCACCTCCCCCATATGAGTATTTCCCCCATCCATCTCCCTTACTGTACCCCCATATTCCATATCTAACCTTGGCAGGACCAAGTGCTTCCTCTTCCACTGGTGCCCCAACAAGGCTATTCTACAGAAATGGATTCCAAAAATGTGGAGTACACATCTACACAGTGGAGTACTACTCAGCTCTCAAAAACAATGACTTCATGAAATTCATAGGCAAATGAAATGAACTAGAAAATATCATCCTGAGGGGGTAATCCAATCACAGAAAAACACACTTGGTATGCACTCATTGATCAGTGGATATTAGCCCAAAAGCTGATACACATTTTTTTTGGTTACTTTGTTTACATTTCAAATATTGCTCTCCTTCATGGTTTTCCCTCTGGAAACACCCATTCCATTCCCCCTTTCCTGCTTCTATGAGGCCAGCCCTCCCCCACTCCCACCTTACCATAGCATCCCTCTAGACTAGACACTGAGTCTCCACAGGAACAAGGGCCTCCATCCTCTCTCATTGATGCCAGACAAGGCCATCCTCTGCTACCTATGCACCTGGACCCTTGAGTCCCTTCATGTGTATTCTTTGGTGGATGGTTTAGTTGTTGGGAACTCTGGGGTACATGGTTTATTGATATTTTTGTTCTTCCTATGGGGTTGCAACACTTTCAACTCTTTCAATCCTTCCCTAACTCTTCCATTAGGGTTCCCTAGGCTCAGTCTGATGGTTGGCTACAAGCATATGCATCTGTATTAGTTAGACACTGGCAGAGCCTTTCAGGGGACAGTTATACTAGGTTCTTGTCAACAAGTACTTCTTGACATAAGCAATAGTGTCTGGGTTTGGTGTCTGCAGATGGGATGGATCTCTAGGTTGGGAAGTGTCTGCTGTACTCTTTATCCCTGCATTTCCTTCAGACAGGAACAATTATGGGTTAAAATTTTTGAGATTGGTGGGTGGCCGCATCCCTCAACCAGGGATGCATGCCTATTAACTGACTATGGTCTCTGGAGGTTCTGTCTTCCCTTTGTTTGGTATTTCAGCTAATATTATTCCCACTGGGTTCTGGGAACCTCTTGCTTCCCTGTCATCTGAGACTTTCTAGTGGCTACCTCCATTTTCCCATTTCCTACTGCTATACCCTCTATTTAATTTCCTGACTTTCTGTACTTCTCCCCTGTCTCCTCCCACACCTGATCCCATCCCCCTTTATTCCTCCCCATCCTCTCTCCATCTACCTCCCAGACTATATTTCCCCCTTCTAAGTAGGACTAAAGCATCCACACTTTGGTCTTCTTTCTTCTTGAGCTTCTTATAGTCTGTGAATTGTATTATGGGTATTCTGTGCTTTTTGCCTAATATCCACTTATCAGTGAGTACATACCATGTGTTTTCTTTTGTGACAGGGTTACTTCACTTGGGATGATTTTTTTTTTGTCCCACCCATTTGCCTGTGAATTTCGTGAAATCATTTTTTTTTAATAGCTGAGTAGTACTCCATTGTGTAACTGTGCCACATTTTTGTATCCATTCCTTTGTTGAGGGACATCTGTGTTCTTTCCAACTTCTGGCTTTTAAAAATAAGATTGCTATGAACAGAGTTCAGCATGTGTTCTTGTTATCTGTATAGGGAGTTTTGTCATGAATAGAGCCTGCTGCAGTGAAAGTTACTTTATGAAGGTATGGGGAAAATATAAGAGCTAGATATTATTGTACATTATTGTAGTCTATAAAAACACTGCGTGCTTTGGCTATATTAAGGTTTTCTTTGTTTTCAATAAGAAACGTTTTTGATTACTTTTAACATTTTACTGAAAATCAAATGTTATATTATTTGCTAAAACAATATCTTTATGTTAGTATTTTAATATTTTAATTTTGAAATTATTACTTATATTTTTATTATTTTCTTTAAAATTAAGAAACATATATACTTCTCTGGGATACATAGATTCTGGCTGGTCAGTGTCAATGTCTGCTGCTCCACATGTTGCTACTGCAGAATCCTCCAAGGCGTCCTTGACAAATTCTCATCTCTAGTGTAATGGGATTTCTTTGGAATATGTTTAAAGAGGCTCTGCTCAAGTCAAGACTTTACTGTCAGACATTGGCCTTGGTGGTTGGCTGACTTGATTTTTGCTTTATGCATATACCATTTCTAAATATTGCAGTGCAACATGTACCTATATTAATGAGAAATATTGCTGTTAGACTCCACATTTTAAACTTTTAATAATAACTATTATTAATTAACAGTTTTATATATCTATCACACACACACATACACACACACACACACACACACACACACACACATATATATATATATATATATATATATATATATATATTACATTATGATCAAACCCACAACATCCTATTATATATTCCTCTCATTCTCGGGAGCCTTCTTCTCAGCAAGTTCTCTCTCTCACTTCTATTTCTGTGCCATTGTCCTTGTTTTTATAGTTTATGCCTCTCTGACTTTAACGTGAGCCATGATATGAATATGAGTGTAGGGGGTCTACTGAAGCATGCGTAATTCAGCAATACTTGCAACACAGGGAAGCTCTAATTCCTCATCTTCCACAAGTCCTCAACACTCAGGAACTCCCCAGAGAAGACCTGGACTCTATGACTGAGAGTCAACTAGCATATTCTTGTTCAGAACCTATCCAGGTATCCGCCATAGATTCTGTTAGGTTTTATTGTTTTGTTTTGCTTTGTTTCCATTTTTCTTTTTTTTTTTTTATGAGTCATGAAATAAACACAAGAAAACATTTTCTAGGTTCACTTCTCATTTGCAGATTTTTATATTCTCTTCGTTTTTGGAAAGTATTTCAGAGTCTTTGATGGGGCCATATTAATATTACATTAAGAGAAGTTTTTTAATAAACTTGTTGATGTCTGCAAATTTTCTGTTTCCCATCAAAGAATTTATACATTATTTGTGTCTTCCCCTGTAAATTCTTTTACTCTGGACTTTTCTTCAACTTGTGGTACTGTCATGTTCTACAACAATGTTATAGAAAAACATCATTTGTATTGTTCAGCACTGGAATGTCATCATACGGTGTATGACATTATGTTAATATAAATGAGGGCTCATCTTATAGCTCTGATCTTGAAATAAGACCATCAACCAAGGACTGTATAGGGAGGAATTTATGGCTCCATACACATAAGTATCAGAGGATGGCCTTGTCTGAATTAAATGGGATGGGAGGCCCTTGATCCTGTGGCGGTTTGATGCCCAGAGTAGGGGAATACATGTGGCATGTGGCAGGAGAGGGTGGGTGGGTAAGAGAGCCCCCTCATGTAGGAAAAGAGGAGGAATGAGCAGGAGGTTGTGGGATGGGGGGCTTGTGGAGTGGTAACTGGGAAGTGGAATATTATTTGAGATGTAAATGAATGGAATGATAAATAACAATATTGAAAGTTCTTACTAATTTCCATTATCCTTTTCTAAGTTCATTGATTATCTTTATTTTCAAAAGGCCTTAAACTATTCTTATTATCGTTAAGAGTTCTCACTATGTTTATTATGCATTCTAAACCAAACCTGTTCTTCAACATTGGCACTGTGATTGTGCTTTGATCTATTTTATTCAGTGAATTGTCAATAGGAAGTTTCTCTAATGAATTATTTACTTACCTAAAAAGCATGGAAAAAATTAAACACAAAGTTTTATCTTATACAAACAGAATTCTTGATCAATTCAATAACTTATTTAAAGTTAAGTAGCAGACCTTTAAAAGATACATAGAATATAGTTCTGTCGATGAGGGACTTAATTCCAAACTATTGTGCTTCCACAGATATGACCGGTGATTTTTATATGAATTAATGGAAGTAAAAGAAAGAAAATGACTGGTAAAAGATGAAGAGAGACAGAACTGGATTTTCTAAATCCATTCAGATAACTATTTAGACTTAAGGAGCATATATGGCTCTGTTAAGGAAATGCATCCAACAATGAAATCGATTGTGTGGAGTCCTTGCTTAGAGTATCAAATAGCATAATGCATTGGCTGTATTTCTTTGGACTAAAGATAATATCAGTGATATTCTCAGGTATTAGTTTTGCCATTTGAATTCCCACAACTGATATAAGTAATAGCATTATACAATATATAATATATGTCTAATTTTTAACATTTAAACATTTTGGTACCTTACTTGTTCAGAGTCCACAAAGAGTATTCACACAGTGAAAGAACTGTGTAAGCTTCACAAGTTTTATCTGTTCTAACTGTTTGGGGATCATTGGTTCCCAGTTTTAGCTTTGTCATGTTAATACCACTTAACTCCAGAGACTTTATAAACTTGAAGTCATCACAAGTGTTGAGTCAGGACGAGTCAGCATCCTATAGATCTGAAAGTCAGACTCAGATGGGGAGTTATGTATATGTTCCCCAATGGTGAAATTAACACAAGCCTTCATTCAGCAGAAATTTCCTGAATTATAAATTAGCAAGACTAGAGTTCAAGTAAGTATTCTTGCTCTATAGAAAGCATACATTTAAAAATATCTGTGTATCCTAGAAATACCACTGTTTAAATGATGACTTTTTAGAAAATATTACTGAATTTTTCTTATTTGGAACTACTATATAATGATAACATATGTGATATCTATCATCTAGCCATCACAAAAATCCATTCAAAGTAAAACAAACAGTTGTCCCAGTACTTAATGCGGAACCAGTCTTATAAATAACACCAACTTAATATATTTTACAGAGTCAGTTAGCCTTTAACTGCACACACACACACACACACACACACACACACACACACAGAGAGAGAGAGAGAGAGAGAGAGAGAGAGTATGGGAGATATATATAGTAAGGACAAAATGACATTCTGACAAAATATGGATACACATCAGGTGGGGTTGTGTTTCATTGTATTTTCCTTCTGATTTTTTACTATGTATATTATTAGTATAAATTGATGTTGCTTTTTCATTAAAGCTCTCAAAACAATGACTGTTGTTTATAATGTCAATAGAGAGATGGCCTTGTGAGCATGCCTCGTGGAACATTAGTAATTCATAGTATTCAGTTTTATAAGCTTTCCCCTTACAGGCTTTCCAAGTGTAGGCCTGAGACTTCAATAATGGGAAGAGCTGTGTAGCACCTCAAAGAGGGTGGTCATCTACCTGCTTCCATACAAATCTTCAGTCTATCTTGTTTGTTTGGGCATCTGTGAGTTTTCTTACATTGGAGGACACATTCCCCAACCCACTTTTTTTTTTTCTTGCTCACTATTTACTTTCTTTCTTTCTTCTTTCTTTCTTTCTTTCTTTCTTTCTTTTCTTCTTTCTTTCTTTCTTCCTTTCTTTCTTTTCTTCTTTCTTTCTTTCTTTCTTTCTTCCTTCCTTTCTTTCTTTCTTTCTTTCTTTCTTTCCTTCTTTCTTCTTTCTTTCTTTCTTTCTTTCTTTCTTTCTTTCCTTCTTTCTTTCTTTCTTTCTTTCTTTCTTTCTTTCTTTCTTTCTTTCTCTTTCTTTCTTATTTCTTCTTTCTGGATTAATGAAATGGATTTCTTTTTGACAAATCAACCTGCAACCTTGACAGGTTTTCTAGGAGAACCGTCTTCTTCCTTTGTCATTGTTCCATTTAATTTCTAATAGGCAAATTTTGGTTTTTGCACTTGACATTTTAAGAATATTTGGTTGTTTTGTTTCATAATCATTTTGGGAGGGTATTTTAGAGATGAATACAGACATGCATGCATGTGCAGCAATGGGTTTCAGAGGAAATTTCTGAGAATATAAAAAGAAACAAATTTTAAAAAGATCATTGACAAATTTCTTCTGAGTTTGCAGCACTGGTAGAAGGTTACAATCACATGTGCTCAAAGTATTAGTTATTTATGTCAATATATACATATGTACAAATGTTTCAGGAAATTGTGAGCTTTACGTCATGTGGACAGGGACTATATAAACACTGAGGCATGAGGTAGGATTTAAAGTTAGGTGTTTCCTATTGTCTCAGTTTGAGATGTTAATAATGCTCTAACTCCATGGGGAAGGGCTCTAGGTATTTCCTTCTGTGCCTGACTGGCATGGCCCTCTTAGTGGGGTGTCCTGGTTACATGTTCCAGATCAGGAACAGAAATGGATAGATAGCAGCTCTACTGCAGATCACAAGTCTCTAAGATTCCTAGGATAGGCTCTTACTCAAATTTACCAGTTCTTCTCTCTCGTGGCAAAGTCCACTGGCCTTACCTTTCTCTCTTAAATATCTGACCTATCCAAACTGTTTTTATTTAGCATATTATGATTACACATCAAAATGAATTTTGTTTCAACTATTTATCTTAATCACATTATCCTCAGTAGTTTTCAGAGTATGATAATTAGGTAGTGTAAAGAGGCAAGAAATAGCATATTGTAAGATTTACAAAAAGATTTCTTCAAAGGACACACACTCAAAGATATATATATATATATATATATATATATATATATATATAAAATAAAGGCTATAAAATTCAAAGAAATATTTTAACTTAAAATGATGACAGCTCCCCAGCAATAGGATAATAGAATGAATTACTAACCTTCTTTTATTTCTTTGGTTCTTTCATTTATGTTTCCTGAATTTTATAAGATAGAGTTTTATGTGTTGGGGACCTTAGATCAGCTAGTGTATGCTGCCTGGTTGGTGTCTCAGTGTCTGAGAGATCTCCTGGTTCCAGGTTAGTTGAGCCTGCTGGTCCTCCTATGAGGTCACACTCCTGTTTAGCTTCTTCCAGACTTACCCTAATTCAATTAGTTATCAATCGGCTGGATGTAGGTATCTGCTTCTGTTTCAGTCAGCTTTTGTTGGGACTCTTGCAGGGCAACCATGCTAGGCTCCTGTACATCACAGCATCAACCTGGTCTGGCTTCAAGGATAGAAGATACACCTAAACCTTGAGGGACTTCAGGCCCCAGGGGAAATGAGGCCTGGCAGGGTATGGTACGTGTCTGTGGATATCCTCTTGGAGATGGAGGAGGAGGAGTGGGATAAAGAGTTGTCGGAAGGCAGAAGCGAAAGGGGATAAGAACTGGACTGTCAAAAACGATTAAAGATAAATAAAGAAAAAAAGAGTTTTATGAAGACTAAACTGCCCTCGGACTCTCAATAGTACTGTAAATGAGTTCAAATTTTTGATCCTTTGCCTTCACCTCTCAAGTAACATAACAGATATCTAGTACTGTATATGGCATAATTCAGAACAATTTTAAGTGTTCAAATTTAATAATTTAATATTTATTTGCATAGTTACATATATTGAAATTATATTGCATCCCATAGTCTACTTTGTCCTATTTATATACAACTTTGAATTTTAATGTATGTTTCCAATATCATCAAGGATGCTAAATTTTAATATGGTTTAAGAAGTTTAAGTAGCCATTTCTGGAAAAGTTCAGTTCAAAATAAGTATATCTATTCTCATTCCCTTGAATTTATATTTACTTTAAAATCCAAACAGGAATCAATTTTTACTGATGTAGATAATTTTAATGGGCCAAATTCCTTCAGAGAACTAATACTTTTTTTCAGATAAAATATTAGATATATTTAAATTCTGTTGCTCCAAACCATCTGAATGCAGTATTTAATGGACTTTAAGATAATTTTCTGTCTATTCCTTCAAAGGAGTCTACCTGAATTAGGTAGATATAGATCTTTAAAATATGAAAAAGGAAAATTATGGCAAACCAAAAAGCATATATAATCACATAATTATGTTTCTAATATTCCATTTTATTTCAATTCCACTTCCTGGAATACAGATATGTTACTTTTAAAATGATATGTATATAATGATCTCATTCTTTTGAGACCCATCCTTCAGAAGGAACTTATTGTTCCATGGCCTGAATTTTACTTCAGACTCTTGTAAATTCCATCCTCAACTTAATAATTTCTAGCAGTTTGAAACAGAAATGACAAAATTCTATAGCAAAATTGTCAGTTATTTCAATAGATGGTGAACTCAAAGTCTAACTCCTTCATTTCATTCTCCTCATGCTTCTCTCTCTTTGAGTTGTCCCGGTGTGCAGTTGCTAGTATGTCCCTCTGGTGACAGGTTTGACAGTAAACAGAATCCAAGTCTGCAGAGGGCCCTTTCATGCTGACCCCATGTTGCTGTAACATCCCAGAGCAGAATGATGCTTTTGCAAAAAGGAAGGAGTTGGAATTTCTCCTCTTACTGTTGATAAGTTGGTACTGAGATAAAGATGCCCAATATCTGTGCCGTCTTTTCCGAATTTCAGGGGACAGCGATGGCTAATGTTGTTTACTAACTTCACAGCACCACTGGATGGCTAAAAATACAAGGAAGCATTATTCTCTGTGTCTGTTTTCATGCTATATCATGATAAGATTAATATTTGAATTAGTGAGTTGGAAAATCCAGATTACTTCTACTGTGAGCCTATCACTTTGTATCTTAGAGAATCTTTAAAACAACTGGAATCTCTTCCAAAAGATAATATTTTGACATGACTGCTTTAAACTGGAGCATTGCTGGCTTTTCTTATTTGTGAGTAGAAACTGACGTGTGAGCTCTTTGTTGCTAATGAGTTTGTTCACATTCAGACTTTGATTATACCATAAGATTTCTTTTTTAAAAAACTTTTTTTATTAACTTGAGTATTTCTTATTTACATTTCGAGTGTTATTCCCTTTCCCGGTTTCCGGGCCAACATCCCCTTAACCCCTCCCCCTCCCCTTCTTTATGGGTGTTCCCCTCCCCATCCTCCCCCCATTGCCGCCTTCCCCCAACATTCACGTTCACTGGGGGTTCAGTCTTAGCAGGACCAAGGGCTTCCCATTCCACTGGTGCTCTTACTAGGATATTCATTGCTACCTATCAGGTCAGAGTCCAGGGTCAGTCCATGTAAAGTCTTTAGGTAGTGGCTTAGTCCCTGGAAGCTCTGGTTGGTTGGCACTGTTGTTCATATGGGGTCTTGAGCCCCTTCAAGCTCTTTCAGTTCTGTCCCTGATTCCTTCAACGGGGGTCCTATTCTCAATTCAGTGGTTTGCTGCTGGCATTCGCCTCTGTATTTGCTGTATTCTGGCTGTGTCTCTCAGGAGAGATCTACATCCAGCTCCTGTCGGCCTGCACTTCTTTGCTTCATCCATCTTGCCTAATTGGGTGGCTGTATATGTATGGGCCACATGTGGGGCAGGCTCTGAATGGGTGTTCCTTCTGCCTCTGTTTTAATCTTTCCCTTTCTATTCTGTGCCAAGGGTATTCTTGTACCCCTTTTAAAGAAGGAGTGAAGAATTCGCATTTTGATCATCCGTCTTGAGTTTCATGTGTTCTATGCATCTAGGGTAATTCAAGCATTTGGGCTAATATCCACTTATCAATGAGTGCATACCATGTGTGTTTTTCTGTGATTGGGTTACCTCACTCAGGATGATATTTTCCAGTTCCAACCATTTGCCTATGAATTTCATAAAGGCATTGTTTTTGATAGCTGAGTAATATCCCATTGCGTAGATGTACCACATTTTCTGTATCCATTCCTCTGTTGAAGGGCATCTGGGTTCTTTCCAGCTTCTGGCTATTATAAATAAGGCCGCTATGAACATAGTGGAGCATGTGTCTTTTTTATATGTTGGGGCATCCTTTGGGTATATGCCCAAGAGAGGTATAGCTGGATCCTCAGGTAGTTCAATGTCCAATTTTCTGAGGAACCTCCAGACTGATTTCCAGAATGGTTGTAACAGTCTGCAATCCCACCAACAATGGAGGAGTGTTCCTCTTTCTCCACAACCTTGCCAGAATTTGCTGTCACCTGAGTTTTTGATCTTAGCTATTCTCACTGGTGTGAGGTGAAATCTCAGGGTTGTTTTGATTTGCATTTCCCTTATGACTAAAGATGTTGAACATTTCTTTAGGTGCTTCTCAGCCATTCGGCATTCCTCAGCTGTGAATTCTTTGTTTAGCTCTGAACCCCATTTTTGAATAGGGTTATTTGTCTCCCTGAGGTCTAACTTCTTGAATTCTTTGTATATTTTGGATATAAACCCTCTATCTGTTGTAGGATTGGTAAAGATCTTTTCCCAATCTGTTGGTTGCCGTTTGTCCTAACCACAGTGTCCTTTGCCTTACAGAAGCTTTGCAGTTTTTTGAGATCCCATTTGTCGATTCTTGATCTTAGAGCATAAGCCATTGGTGTTTTGTTCAGGAAGTTGTTTCCAGTGCCCATGTGTGCTGCCCTAGTTTTTCTTCTATTAGTTTGAGTATATCTGGTTTGATGTGGAAGTCCTTGATCCACTTGGACTTAAGCATGGATCGATTTGCATTCTTCTACATGTTGACCTCCAGTTGAACCAGCACCATTTGCTGAAAATGCTATCTTTTTTCCATTGGATGGTTTTGGCTCCTTTGTCAAAAATCAAGTGCCCATAGGTGTGTGGGTTCATTTCTGGGTCTTCAATTCTGTTCCATTGGTCTATCTGTCTGTCTCTGTACCAATACCATGCAGTTCTTAAATTTCCTTCTGGACTAGAACTACCATTTACCTTTACAAATCTACTAATCCACCTTCAATAAGTCAAATGAGAAAGTTATGGGATCTTAACATGTCATTTACTTGGTTAAAATATGAATAAAATCACTGAAACTATGAGGGTTTCATTAAAGAACATATATCAGTTGTATAACAGGTCACACCATGGCATTTTTTTTGTATGTACATATAATGGATGTTCATCACAATGAATACCATAAAAAACCTCTACTTGTTTATTTGGCCCTTTATTATCCATATATTGTTCCCTTTCAACCTTCATGTAGTTTTTCCAAATCTAGATTTTACATTGTCTTTTAATTCATAGATGTCTACACAGAGAGGGTATATATATAATCTTTATGATTGTTACATAAATTTATGGGGTGATCCCTCGTACTCTTGAACAGCTCTATGAATACTCTTTTCTGCATTCTAGACTTTTTCCTGAGAACTGTATCTATTAAATAGTGAAATTTCAATGGCATGAATGATATAATTGGACACAGAAGTGGCAGAGACCATCCAAGGGCACTTAATAACCAAGTGAACAGGGTTATGATTAACCCAATGTGCTGTATGAAAGGATAAAAAGCAGGAGTCAGAATAGTAGATCTTTCTCAGAGTGACTCCACTGGCTGACTCAGAATGTTACTATCTGGAAATGACATATTCTAGCAAGTTCAGCAAGAATTGCCTAAGTAGAGCATAAGTCAAGGGAATATAACATTTCCGGAGGGATTAAAGAGATCATACCCATAATCCAGGGCTTGGAAGATGTAAGATTAGAGATTCCAAACACATGCTCAATCAGCTTCCCTATCTCTTCTAAAGCTGATAGAGGATTATCATCATCTTAAGCAAATGGTCACTTTAAATGCAGCTGTTTGACATATCTGTTTTCACTGCATGAGCGCATTAGCATTTTCCATAGGATTGGATATGGAGTTATTAATTAGCCAAACATATTCTTTCTTTATGCTGAGACAAACAGACCACCAAAAGTAGTCCACTTTCAGCAGACAATGCCAACAGTACACTGTCAGTGCCCCCTCTCACAGTGGTATAAAATGTTTAACTTCCTATATCACAATTTAATTGTAAAAATATTTCATCACCTTTCCCTTGTGCACTACATAAAATTGGCCTATTTTCACATTGTATCTCTTCTTAACACCAATAATGCAATGTAAATACTGAATTTTCAGATTTTATATAATTCCCAAAGTGATGTTTTTTGAAGAGGGTTGGTAACCTGGAGCAAAAGAATGAAAAAGCTACTGGGACTTGGGGGAAAAGAGAGTGACATAAGAAAACCAGAGATTGGAACACTAAAAATTAAGGGCCATTTGAGTGGTTGTATGGATCCAAACACTCAATCCAAAACACTCTAAGCTACCTAAAATATATACATTCATAAATAAATTCTATCTAAAGGAAGCCACCAAATAATGTTGAGACATAGTCCTTACTGTAAATTTATTATCTCCAAATGAAGATTCCAGGGATTTAGATGGGTTGTATCACATTGTTTTTTTTGGCTAAAAGGGCCCCATGAGAACCCCTAAGCAACCGAAGCTATTGTCAATTCAACCCGTGCTTCACCACACACTGCTACTAAGGCAAATAATTGTAAAGAAAACACATACCTCTGTAGCTGAACACTGAGAAATTAAGCTGCTGCCTACCTACAGCCTTCACCTCTATGGATTGTATATGGTATCAGGAGGTACTCTGTATACCAAAGGACAAAGGTGAACACCAAAATCCTTTAGTCTATAATAGTGACCTGGCTTCAAAACACACTGGTATCAATACTAGCACACATTTGTGGGAGTAACCAATTAAAATCAGATTCTGATGTGATTAAATCAGATTTAATTAGCCCACTCTGTAAGATGAAACCCATACCTATAACTGTGTGTCCAAGACTCTGAGACTAGACAAACCAGGGACTTAGAGGAAAAACCAAATACTACTGCTCTGCTAAAGTAATGTATCAATAAAATGACTACTATCAATACTCTGCTATACATATTGATCAGCGACTTTCTCAGCTACCATCAGAGAAGCTTCCTCCGATAGAAATGGAAAGGAATATAGAGATGCACAGCCAGAAAATATGCAAAAGACCTGATCAGTTTTGGCTTAGACATAATATTGAATGTACAATAACACTGTCAAAAACAAACTTTCAACATATTGTGGGATGAAGTAAGGCAAGGCAATGATCTATGAGTATAGCAGATGTCATTGGGAGTCATTTTCCTCCTACATTCCTTTGGAGTAACGATAGTATTTAATTTTACCCCAACTCCTTGTTCTTGGTCAACAAGAGTAGTATATCATATATGGGTTCTTTCTCAGAATAAACATTAAGTCAAATTAGAGATCCACGTCCAGACAGTATGGAAAGACTAGCAGGCCTTGAAACACTATGCCAAATAGGATGTCTTCATCAAACACCTTCCTATCAGAACTCAAAGAATTCAGAAGAAGAGGCAAAGAATGTATGAGGCAGAGGGGATGGAGGACACAAAGGAAACAGGTCCTTCAAAACACAGTACAACCAAAAATATGAATTCATAGAGATGATATGGCCTGCAAGGGTCTGAAATCAAATGAATCCCTGAGCTTAGCAGTTAAGTTTATACATACCCTATCCCAAACATAGACATTGTCTCTAATTGGTGAACTATTTATAAGAGTAGTTCTAATGTCTAAGAGTAGATGCCAAATACAAAACAAGGTCAGGGAAATCATCGGAAGCTCTTTGTCATGTAATGTGTTAGAGAACTTTTTAATTTTACCATACATGTCCTTTGTGCATAAATCAGTGGTTGTGGTTTTGTGAATTTTATGGAATTCTTGGGTGTGAGACTGTGTGTGTTTGTGTGTGTGTGTGTGTGTGTGTGTGTGTGTGTGTGTGTGTGTCTGTGTCTGTGTCTGTGTCTGTACCTGTATCTATATTTGAATTCACTTTTTTGTTCTTTTTATGTGGCTCTTTTTCTTCTGTTTGTTTCTTCTTTTTGTTCTGTTTGTCATACTGTGATTTGTTTGATTTTTTTTATGTTATATAATTGATATTCTACATATACCTGTTTTATTTCTAATGAGAGACATTGGGAATGCTTTCTGATGAAAGCAGAGGTTGGGAAAATCACAGAGAATCTGGGGAGAGGAAACCATAATCAAAATATATTTTATGAAAAAAGTCAATTTTCAGTAAAAGAATAAATTACAGATCCAAATAATAAAATGGATAAATAAATTAATAAAGTGACCTGTCCATTTCACTAGTTAATAAGATATTTAGATATCTTCTTATATGTAGAATACGGTTTGCTAGTATCCTAACACATGTCAGATGCTTAATTCACTTCTTTAGAATTAGGAAAGGCCTGAGGTTCTCTTGACTTTGAGAAAAAGAGAGATATGTGAGCCACTAAGGAAATGAGGTGTAATTTTCAGATAATACTAAATCTTAAAATGCAGCACTGTTGGTAACACTGGGAGACTATCCAGGCCTATTTCACTACGTAAAGGAAACTTGGACACTTATCACTTGTTTATAATATGAAACTTGTTTTTTTTATGTTGCAATCTAGGTATTGGTTACATACACATATAATTATGATCTCTATTATTATGGAGTTCATAATCAGGACAGGATGTATTTCTGACATAAACTGTTTATGTTTATGCCCCTTAAGTAAGACCTTCAATGGCTAGAGCCAAGGAAAATGGCCTGTAATCACTTCTCTCTATCAAGAACCTACAACCCAAGCATACTTCTTTGTGAAAGGGTCACTGCCATGGAATGAGGAAGCTGAAAGAGAGAGAAAAATACATAAAATGCAATATAGAGACACAATGAGGGACACACACACACACACACACACACACACACACACAGAGAGAGAGAGAGAGAGAGAGAGAAAGAGAGAGAGAATAAATGAAATACATACTAGAATAATAAAATATTCTTGCCACTCAACATTTTTCATGTATTTTTATAACTAGTGTTTGTGTATGTATGTGTGTGTGAGATATGTGTACTTAAATGTATAGGTGGACTTTATTATCATTTCTTTTCTCTCTCTCTCTCTCTCTCTCTCTCTCTCTCTCTCTCTCTCTCTCTCTCTCTCTCTGTCTCTCTCTCTCCTGGGTTGTTCAACAAAACACATTGGGTATCTGTCTCCTCTATGCTCTGACTTAATGCCTTATGTTAAGTTTTCTCAGTGACCCGGAAGCTCTTCACTTCAACCAGGTGGGCTGGGAAACAATACATCAGTACCTGTCTGCTTATGCCCCTCAACCCCTCAACACTGGAGTTTCAGACATGGCATCTGCTGCAACTTGAGACTTTGGGGCTGGAAGCATGGGCTTAGTACCTAGATTTTTGGGGTGCTTATGATTCAGAAAAATTGTTCTTACTCACTGACCCACTTCCCAGGTCCTATATGTCAGTCAGATATTTAAGGGCTCATAATCTGGTGATTTAATTGATTGGTATAAGTTCTCAACCTGTGCTGTTGTTTCCATATGTGGATGGTTTAACAGTGTCATCCATAGAGGCCTTTATGTATTTTAACTTGTTGTTTCATGTGTTTGTTGTGACCTCTGCAATACGACAGATGATATGTTGGTGACTGTCTTGAGACCTATTTTGCTGGAATTTAGCGTGGATTATTCTGATATTGTAAGTTTATTTTAAGTTCATTGTAAATTCCTGTGTTTTTCATGTAATGCCAGCTCCTAATTTCAGATGAAGACAAATAAACTGCATTTTGATACCAACTAGGAAAAATTACCACACTCACATATAACATGTTCGTATGTTTATATGGTGGCTAGTGTAAATATATATTACTTGGTCATTTAAAATTTAGTACAGAATGATAGACATGCGATAGAACACTGGAAGAAAAAAAGTCTAAAATCAAATGTTTCAATGTGGAAAAAGTTGTATTCAACGTAATACTTTTAATAAATAAATCAGCCACTGAAGCTAGTCTTTTTATTAATTAATTATGTTATTTATTTACATCCTAAGTGCTTCCTCCCTGGTCACCCCCTTGCAGAGTTCTTACCTCCATCTGCATTCTCCTTTACCTCTGTGGGAATGTCCCTCCCATTGAGGATACCCCAACCCTGGGACATCAATTCATTTTAGGATGAGGCACATCTTTTCCCACAGAGGACAGATAAGACAATCCTCTACTACATATGTGCCTGGGACCTCAAAGCAGGCCACACAACCTCTTTGGTTGGTGGCTCAGCCTCTGGGACCTCTAAGAGGCCCAGTTTTGTTGACTCACTTGGTCTTTCTGTTGGGTTGCCATCCCTTTCAGCTCCTTCATTTTTCCCCCTGTCTCTTTCATGTAGAACTCCATCCAATGCCTGGCTGTGGGTATCTGCACCTGTTCCAGTCAGTTGTTGGGTAGAGCCTCTCAGGACATCCATTCTAGCTTCTATGCTGCAATCACATCTTAGAATCAGTAGTAGTGTCAGGATTTGCTACCTGCTCATGGGATGGATCCAAAGTTTGGCTGGTCACTGGTCAGCCATTTCTTCAGTCTCTGCTCCGTTTTTTCTTCCTTCATTTCTTTTAAGCAGAATCAATTTTGAATAGAAAGTTCTATAGGTGGATTGGTGTCCTCATCCTTTCACTGTGTTTCCACTCTGCACACTGAATGTGATCTCTTCAGGTTCCATAGATCCACTGTTGGTATTTCAGCTGTGGCTACCTGCATTGAATCCTGGAGGGCTCTACCATGTTAGGTCTTTGGGACTTCCTAGAGATTGGGCCTTCTCCCAGACTTGGCTATTGCCTATTTCCATTCATCCTCCTGGCCCTATGATCTTCTAACCTGTTCTCTCCACATATCTGGTCCTGCTGCACATTATCCTCCCCCATCCCTCTTGACCATGTCCTTCCCTCCCTCTGGCTCCCATAACTATTTTGTTCCCCTTCCAAGTGGGATTAAGCATCATTACTTGAGTCTTCATTCTTGTTTAACTTCTGAGTGTCTGTGAAATTTATCATGGTTATTCTGTACTTTTTGGCTAATATACACTAGTGAGTAGATACTGTGTATGTCCATTTGGGTCTGGGTTTCCTCACTCAGGATGCTATTTTCTAGTCCCATCCATTAGCCTACAAAATTGATAATGTCCTGGTGTTTAGTAGCTGAATACATTTTCTATATCCATTCTTCAGTTGAGCAACATCTTGGATGCTTCCAGTTTCTGGCTATTATGAATAGGGCTGCTATGAACATAGTGGAGCATGAGTCCTTGTGGTATGGTGGAGCCTATTTGGGCATGTTCCCAGGGAAATTACAGCTGGGTATTCAGGTTAAACTACTTCCAATTTTCTGAGAAACTGTTAAACTGATTTTAGATTGGTTGTATAAATTTGCAATCCCACCAGCAACGGAGAAATGTTCTCAACATCCTTGTCAGCATGTCCTGTCGCTTGAGGTTTTGATCTTAGATGAGTCTTAAAGAACAGATGATATTTTCATTTTATAGACATTATAAATAAACTTTAGGATATTTTAGCTATGTTGAATTGTGTAAACAGCATTTAAAACATAAACACGATCGTCTACTTCAACTAGACATTCAGTCTGATGAAAAACAATTCAAAGAGTACTTGTCTTATACCTATACTACTATTCTATCTCTTATTCAAGTTCATATGATACACAACTAAAGATATAAATTTGGAAAAAGAATAATCACTAAAAGAGTTTGAACAACCTTCACAAAGTCAGAAGAGATATGAAAAACAACAGTACTTGAATTAAAATTTGAGAGTGTGGCCATTAAAAGTAAGAAATTAACAAAATTTGCATTACAATGTTGAGCAGAAACAGAAATGAGACAAATCATGGAAAGGATGCTGCACAATCTGTACAGATACAGCCTGTGGTGTTTGATGTGAGCAAATGATCTAGGAAAGAAGGGGGAGGTAGGGAAAGAGGAAAAGCTGAACCATAGTTAGAGATAAGTTCTTTTCCTACGGAGTTTACTTGGAATACCTTTATAATCAATTATTCATTGTCCCAGTAATGTAATGCCCTTGTAAAATAATCACATTTTAATTGTCCTTATGATACTTAAGAGAAGATGTCAAACAGTAATAATGACTTGGAAGCAGAAAATAGTTGGATCATAAAGGCATGGAAGTAGAGTGATTGCCATAGCAAGAATATTTAATGTATGTAATATACTATAGATACATATGTGATGTATATACCACAGATTTTATGCACAGTTTATCTCCACTATGAATAAAGCCACAATAAGCTATTTTTGGAAATGACATCATGAAGTTTGCAGGCAAATGGAAGGAACTAGAAAAAAAGAGAACATCCTCAGTGAGCTATCCAGATACAGAAAGACATATGAATTCATTCACTTATAAGTGAATATTAACTAGTTAATAAATGATAATAAAACTAAAATCTACTATGAGAGGCTAGCTAAAGATTAGGACAATAAAGAAGTCACATGGGCATTCTTATAAAAAGGAAATAGAATAAATTTGGAGGGTGTGGACTGGAAACAAGGAGAGACAGGAGCAGGAGGGATCTTGTATGGGGGTGGGATGGAGGGAGAATATGTGACAAGAGACAGCTGGAATTGGGTTGTATTTGGGGCATAGTGTGGAACCCTACTGTGCAAGGAAACTTCCTAGAATCTATGAGCATCATCCTAGTGAGGACTCCTAGTAATTGAGAACACAGAATCTGAACAGATCATCTCTGGTAACCAGACAATACTTACAGTGGTGGGACTAGGCTGCACTCCATTGAGTTATTGGCTGTTCAAAGGGTCCTTTGGAAATTCCTAAGCAAACAAGACAGATTCTAGGTCACAAGATCACTCTGTGAAACTGACCTCAGGGCATCATTACCAAGGACATCTACATCTACCAAGGACATCATCGAAAGTAATGAGGTCAAGGTGATACCTTCATAGAGTTTTCAACCCTACTTTGTAGTCTCTTTGGTATGAGAAAACACAGTGAAAGATATGGAAAGAGAAACCTAGACACCATCCCAGCCACAGAACCCACAATTTACAATGTGACATACCTGCAAGATCTCCTGGGACAATGGTAGTGCAGCACTTGTGAGAGAAGCTAATCAATATCTGATTGAGCTAGAGGTCAACACCACAAGAGAGAGTCCATTCCTTACACTGCTGGATAACCAAGAACTAGAGACTGAATAGTCCAGAAACCTAGGATAATATTAGACAGGACCAGAACAAAGAAAGGAAAGAGGGAGAGAGGGAGAGGGGAGGGAGAGGGAGAGAGGGAGAGAGAGAGAGAGAGAGAGAGAGAGAGAGAGAGAGAGAGAGAGAGAGAGAGAGAGAGAGAGACAGAGAGAGACAGAGAGAGACAGAGAGACAGAGAGAGAGAGAGAGAGAGAGAGAGAGAGAGAGAGAGAGAGAGAGAGAGAATGAGAAGAAATTGTGGCTATCTTCATCAATTAGTTCCTTGTCCAATTGTCATCAGAGAAGCTTCCTTCCTCTGCAGAAAATGGGAACAAAGGTAGAAACCCACAACCAGACATTTCACTCAAGAGACAGTGCCTAAATTGGAATTCTTCCTCAGGTTATTTTTCTAGGGAATCTGGAAGACATGCAGGGAGAAAAGATTAAAGGTGTCAAAGGAAACGACAGACACAGGAAAAACTTTGCCCACCAAATCAACTAAGCAGGCTCACATCACTTCACAGAGACTGAAGAGGCAAGGATGTGGTCTATAGATGTCTGCACCAGGTCCACTGCATAAATATTGTGACTGTTAGCTAGGTCTTTGTGGGAACTTTAACAATGGGAGCAAATATATCTCTAACTTTTTTTCCTGTTCTTGATATTCTTTTCCTCCTGTTGGTTTGCCTTGTCCAGCCTTACTATAATGGTTTTACCGCATCTTATATTTTTTTTTTGTTTTGTACCACTTCACTGTTGTCTTTTGGAGGCCTATGGCTGACAGGGGAGATGAGGAATAGCTGGGAGGATTGCAAAGAGGGGAAACTGGCAGTGATATGTATTGTATGAGAGAAGAATATATTTTTAATTCTACATACACAACACAAACACACACATATACATATCTTGAAGAAATCTGATATTTCTATTCAAGTGGAGAAGTTATAATCACTTAATGTAATCTACAAAAGGAAGAAGAATAATAAGTCCAATAAAGAGATTTGAAGAAGTGAATTATTAATATTAATTTTAAGGGAGAAAGGAATAGTTTCCAGAATTACAAGAAATTCTTGAGGGTGAATACAGCTGAATAATGATGGGAGTTTCCTGCCACATACCAGGTAGAAAGTTGTTTAGGCATACTGACCTATGAATGCCTAGAGACACTTCTAAGAGTTTTACAATAATACGGTTTAGATTAAGGAATATTCTGCATCTAGAAAGTTATTAGTATAAGCATTTTAGGAGAAGCATGTCTAGGTTTATAAGGTAAGGAATGAAAACCAGTAATTATATATGCTATAGGTGGTGATTTAATAATCTGAATTCCCTTTTGCAAGTTTATAGCTGTACTGATAAAATCATTTTAAAGTGGGCACAGAATGAAGCTCACAGGTCATTTTCTTTATATTAAGAAGGGAATAAAAGGCAGGTAAGCTGTCAATCTTAACAGCTGCCAGTAGGGGTGATATGGGTAAGAGGAAAAAGGATATAGAATGATATTTGTGTCTTATGACCTTGGGTCAAAGGAGAGAGATAAACAATAGAAGTTGGCAAACAGCCTACAAATGCATCAGGGGAGTTTCTCTGGAGAGAGTGAGGATGGCCACAGTTCCAGAGTAAGCAGGCTTAAGGTTTGGATTAATATATAAACTGGAAAAATGTTAAGATAAGTTTTTAGAAGAAGATGGGATAGTAGTGCTTTGTAAGCAACTGTATTCAGGGGAGTGCTTCTTGGGGGTATAAATTTGTTATCTCATTAAAGTAAGAACTATTACTCCCACCATTTTGACATGCCCCAAAGCCTTTCAGGTGTTGTTTAAGCTGGTTCACTGGCAAGCAGTTTGGCATGCCCAGATGGAGTGATTCCTACTGGATGGTACAATAACTTACGAAATCTTGGACAGTTTAAAATGTTAAATATCTACCCAAGACCTAGGTTAGAACTCAGATTTAATAATTTTGACCAAGAAGAACTTGGTTTCCTTTAATAGGCCTCACTCCATTTCAGGAAAGTGTGCTACTGCTCATTAAGTTTTGTTGCTGTGGAAACATGAAGTGTGATCATAAGCTGGTTGTTAATGGTTATCTTGCTGCCCTAAAGTGCCAATGATTGAGCAAAGAATTTTGTCTGTGCTGTGTTAGTGAAGTTAAAGGTATAATCTATGGAAAATCTTATATAAATACAAGAAATCAAACAACTCAATGTGATTTGGGAGTAAGAAGTAGTGAAATTTTAATAGTTGGTGGAGATAGTCTTGCTCAGTGCACAGTGTATAGCTTCAGATCCAGAGCTTCTATTAAAGGCAAAGAGAAAAATCTCACATTGAGAAAGTGAATGTAGATAGAATGTGGAGAAGATTTGACAAATGATGAGGGCATAGCAGAATTTAGAGTGGCTGAAAGAATAAATAATTCTCTAAGTTATGCTTGAATACACTGGAGTAATGGTAGAGCACACACATGGCTGGCTAATATTAAAAAGAAAAACAATCCAATTTTATATGAATAATTGATGATCTGAATTAATTCACCATCAGTGAGAGGATGGTCACTGTGTGTATTCGGGCTGACTTTCAGGTTATTAATTCATAGCCTAAGTTTCACCTCTACTCAGATAATAGTATAAAGGATTTATACGTATAATCATTATGTAGTAGTATATTATGTGCTGGATAGGTTTTTCTGCCCTGGTCAAATAGCTGAGGAGATCACAAGATCCTGGAATGAGGGTAATGTTAGACAAAGACCCAAGACTCTGGATTCACATACAAAAATGAACAACTTTTGTTTTGCTGCACTTATATAGTTCTCAGCTAGCTGCTAGCAATAGTATTGCAAGCAGAACTTGATCAAATGTACCTGTGAGCACCCTGCTGAATTCTTCCTTCCAGCACTTTGTAACCCTGTGTCCACATTTGTCCTGGAGGACATTCCTTCTAAGCCATACTATGAACCTGCAATTGTCCTTGATCACACTTCCATATGTAGATCAGGTAAGGTATATCTTCAACGAAACAACTGCAGGCCATCTGGACTCCAAAAACTTTCACAGGGTCCTCTCTCTGAAATAAACCACTGTTGAATTTTAGGGGAGAAGATAATTGGTATCAGAGATAATTTCAGAAGTGTTGACATTGTCATCAGTTGTCAAGCTTCCTTGCTGTAGTTTTGGCAAAGACCGTTAATTAAAAGCCATTTGGGATAGGGAAGAATTTACTTGACTTAAATGCCATGAAGAAAACTGAACAGGAACTCAAGCAGAGGCTTGCAGTGGAATGTATGGAGAAATTCTTCTTGCTGCCTTGCTTACAAGCTTGTGTTTATCTTTCTTAAACTGTCAAGAATGCACATAAGAAATAGTTCTTCACACAGTTTTGCTTCTAAAAGTAGCGTTACACACCAGAGATCTTGTAAAAATATGAATCCCACGCTACCATCAGCATGGCACCTGCAGACGGGCTGGCTTGACCTGTTCTCAGCCAAGCAGACTCTCTGACCCCCACATCTGAAATCTTTCCACCAGGTAATACAATCACTGGGTGTGGCAACTAGCATCCTAAATTGTAAGCCATTCTAAGTTATTTTTTTCCATAGCAGATCCCAAAGGATCAGTCACCTGAACCAGGAGCCTTCACTACCTATGGCTACCTACGTTTTGGGCTCCATGATCATCTCCTGTTGCAAAAGCTCTATTTTCTCTCTTGCTTTCCCTTTTCCCTTCTCTGATCCAGAAGTCCCGCCTACTCATCCAGTGATTGGCTCCTTGAAATCTTTATTCATTAGGCGAAGGTGCTGCCACACTGCTTCACATAATACATCCCTACATCTACAGACAATTAAGACAACCCCTCAACCATACCCCCCATACACTGACTAATCTAATCTGGGCATTATTCCAATCTAAGCCAACTTCTTTGTTCTCTTTAGACTGTGACAAGTTGCCAATTAAGAAAACTCCACCTCTTGTCTACTTTACACACAAACATATCACTTTCAGACAGTCTGAAACTCATTCTTTGTCTCCTTTGCCATCCATTGTACTACATTAGTATCATAATATAAATCTTTTAAAAGTCTACAGTCTTTGAAAATGACAACACTGTTAAACAAAAGTAAAACTCTGGATTGTTAATGAAATGTAGAGAGCCTACCAATAATTATTGTGCACCTTATATAGTAAAAAGTATTAAAAAGAATATTGACATTTTTGCCAGAGGAAGTAAATAATGATGAATCGGGACTGTGTAACCTAGTTTTAAAATCATGTCATAGGGGGATGTGTCAGTGACTTCGTGATATTCCATTACTATTTTACAACTTTTGTGTTGTAGGATATATCTTAATATCTATTAAAATATCAATTCTAATTTTATATGCCTCTGGGGCCATATGATTCTGAGGATACAGATTATTACTACATTGTAAATATTCTGTAACAATGGTAAAAACTTTCAAAAGTTTCTTTGGATTTTTACAGTAAAAAATAAAACCAAATAAAATGAAAAAATTTGGTTCTCCCTTCTAAGTAACAGTCCTTCATTAAAGGATACCATAGCATAAACTCAAGCAAGAATTTACAACAGAAAACAGAGAGGACTGCTGTCTCTTAGCTTATGGTTAACAGGCTTTGTTATACACCCTAGGATCATCTACTTAGGAATGGACTCAATCATTTTGGTGTGAGTCAAGACAATCTTCCACAGAGATGTCAGTCTAATGTGGACATTTTTTCAATTGAGAGTCCTATATCAGGTGACAATAGGATATGTCCAATTGGTAGTCAGAGCTAATAAGACAATTTTGTACTTAAATAAATGTTAATTAGAATGTTCCTTGTAACGTATAGACAAGCCTTGTCTACAAACATTAACTCCACAATAACTTCTAATTATTGTTCAGTGCTAAGGATAGTCATTATAGAAACGACTCAACTATTTGAAAAGACAACTATTTGAAAAGCTTGTAGTTGTGACAAGCTCTCTATTGCTTAGGATTCGGTAATTCACGACCCCTTCAAATCAGGCTGGACATATCTTTTTAAGTCTTGTTCGTTTATTCATTCACTCATCCCTCTTGTCTCCACATCTTGAACTCTACAATTATAGACAAGCACTACTATAACTGCTTTGCCTGGTGTTGGAAATTGAACTAGAATTCCATGCATACTAGGCTAGCATTTAACAAACTAAGGTATATCCTCAGACCTAGGCGTATCTCTTCTTATAGATATAGTTTCATTGGACTGTAGCAACAATTACTTATTTAAGTACAGATAAATGAATCTCTTTCCTGCTATAATGACTGTGGAGTCATTATGATAGACTATATTGTTATCACCATTGAAGATTTTTAATATCTGTTTCTTTTACGTTGATTTAGATAATCAGTACTGTTATTAGGATAGAGCCTATCTATCCTAATTCATGGATTTAGAGCCTAAATCCAGAAATTACTGCTTGAAAAGTTAACATTATCATTAATTCATGAAAATCTATCTCTATCTATCTATCTATCTATCTATCTATCTATCTATCTATCTATAAGACATATTGTCCTTAACTTGGCTGGAGAGTGATTAGAGATAAAAGAGATAAAAGTTACATGTCTACAAATTTTCCTTTAGTTCTAGTCAAAAATATAGCTTCAAAATATGTTTCTCTTATTTATTTTAACAATTACATTAAAATAAATGTTAACTATTATATACTGCATCTTAGAATTAACATAAGACTTAACAAGTATACATGTCTATACTTGATCTTAGCTGAAGGACTAAGAATTATTAAATGCATGGGATTAAAATCCAACAAATATATTATTAAAATAGATAATAATATTCTATTTCAATGTAGTAAAATATCAATCTCTATACGAAATTTTTCTTCCCTCATTTAATTGCCCTATAATATCAAACATAGCTACAGTTCAAAAGTCTAACTGAGAACAAATACAAAATAGATCCTTTATGAATTTTTCTTCCTATGAAGAACAAATTATCAGAAGTATATTAGAGATTTTAATGCACCAACCCATCATATTAGGGATGAAATACACTATCGTATTTCTCTCACCCAACTCTGGCCAAGATAAAGTACTATCATTTATAAACGATTTTCTCTGGGAAAAAATGAAGGAAGAAGAAAAGCACATGAGATCGATTGCTTGTCCCGAGAAGATGCAGCTGAAGGCATCTAAGTAGTAACAAAATTCTACAATAAATAACTACTTGTAAGTAATAAATTACTCAAACCAAGTGATATCTACATCTTTACACTTGAAATCAATCAACTATGATCATTTAAATCTAATTTTGTCCAATTGCCAGATTCTCATTATGTTACATATATCAATTATATATGTATAGACATATACCTACATATTCTGTTTATAATATTAACTCCATCTTTCATACAGTGACCATTGAGTAATTGTGGTTTATTTTATTTGATATTATTAAATGTGTTAATCAGCTACCCACTCTTGTATAGTCTCTTCCTTTTTCCATATTTCATCTGCCTTAAGACAGTTTGAAAGTATGATGCTATGTCTGCATTATTCACAGAGGCATCCACGCAATTCAATATATTACTTTTCAAATGAAAATTTTCTTACATTGTTTTGACACATGCTTACAATCCATACTGACCAACTCATCTTCCAGCTTCTCACAATTCCTATGAGCCCATTCCTTCTGCCTCCTCTCTATAAATTTTTTCTCAATTTTATATATGTTTGATTTTCTTTTATGAATTGCTTAGTTTAACCAGGGTCAACAGTATTGTTAAGGGTTTTGAACTATTCACTGAAGTCTAGTGGGTTCTGGAGTGGTTATACAGTTAAAGATAATTACCCTGCTTATCCAAGAATCTATTAGAGAGTTCATCTGTGAAAGGGAGTCCTATGAGTCTACCCATCTTCAGTGGCTATTGAACAGGGCTGATCTTTGGTGGGCCTGGTACAGGTAAATATAATTAGCATTAGTTAATGGTTGTAATGGTTGTATGAAGACTAGAAGTTGGGATTTCGTAGCCCTACATATTATCAGCTGGCTCATACATACTTCCTGTTCAATGCCAAACCATGTCTCCTGAGTCTCAGAGAGAGTAGTAAATAAAAATTGTAAATGACTTATTTAGAACTAAGCTCACAGTCCTTAGTTATTATCTGCATTTTTGGCTATGGGTCTCTGCTTTTAACCCCTTCTTTATCAGGATAGGTTTCTTGGATTAATGCTTAGAGCACTATTTTGTATGGCTATAATCATAGATATTTAGAGTACAGCTGAATGTCACCTTCTTAATGTTTACTAGCTTTGGGTTAATCTGACTCATTGTATATATTCTTTATAAAAATAAGAAAAATCGTGTGTGTGTATGTGTGTGTGTGTGTGTGTGTCCATGCACGTGTGTGTGTGTGTGTGTCCGTGCACGTGTGTGTGTGTGTGTGTGTGTGTGTGTGTGTGTGTGTGTGTGTGTGTGTATGTGTATTCTGGCAATTACACATGAAAAGTGAGGAAAATAACAAACTCTGCTATTCATATGAATCCAAGTTTTGGGACAAGTTCCCTCACTGGCTTTATATTAGTTACCCTTCTGTTGCTATGGTAAAATCTCATGAAAAAGGAGGAGTTTATCAGGTTTGCAGTAGCATAGGAATAAGAGCCCATCATTGTATGAAAGCACAGCAATTGGCAGGTATGGCATTCAGAGTAGAGGCTGAGGAGGACACACATGTTTTGAGAAACACTAAACTGCAAATAAAGTGTGGAGTATGACTACTAATTCTCAAAGCCTGCCCAAACTGACAGCCTTCCCCCAGCAAGAGTATGTCTCCTAAACCTTCTCAGTTACGTTAATTGGGAACATATCATGTAGTATGCAAGCCTATGGAAGACACTTCTCATTCAAACAACCATAGTACTGAACCTCACCAGATGAATGCTCAAACAAACCAATGTGTTATTTCAAATCAAGATTGTAAATGAAAGAGTTCACAAAACACAAAAATGAACTCAGTTGTGGTAAAAACTAAGCAATGCAGTATTAGATAATAACACAGAACATTATATGGTGATGTCTGAGTTCCCACTGGTGTACATAAATAAGTGTATGAATTGATGAATGGTCAAGCAAAAAATGAAAGGCCAAGAATAGACAAGTATCTACTATAAAACTATATATAGAGTATCAGTACAGAATTTTTCCACCAAAGAATCAGGATTTAACCTTTCTTGATTGTGGACTTCTTTGTGTCTG